>NC_069508.1:80115695-80278195 GCF_027579735.1 Bombina bombina
CTATTATATAAAAGGCCAAGTGTGTTTGTCCAAAGCTGTCATGCGCAGTAGAGACAGCACAAGGACAAACACACCTGGCCTTTGAGTCCCTCCCTTCCTGATCTGCGGCAGAAGTGGGCATGGCCGGACGTGAAGAGGCGTGGTCTGGTGCTAAGGGCCATGAAAGGGGCGTGACCGGGCATACAGGGGGCGTGGTCGGGCACGGTCGCTCACGCAAGATAGATGGGAGAGAGAGAGCACAAAAGAGAGGGGGGAGAGAGAGAGCACAAAAGAGAGGGGGGAGAGAGAGAGCACAAAAGAGAGGGGGGAGAGAGCACAAAAGAGAGGGGGGGAGAGAGCACAAAAGAGAGGGGGGAGAGAGCACAAAAGAGAGGGGGGGGAGAGCCCCAAAGAGAGGGGGAGAGAGAGCCCCAAAGAGAGGGGGAGAGAGAGCGCAAAAGAGAGGGGGAGAGAGAGAGCGCAAAAGAGAAGGGGAGAGAGCGCAAAAGAGGGGGAGAGAGCGCAAAAGAGGGGGAGAGAGCGTGCAAAAGAAAGGGGGAGAGAGAGCGCAAAAGAGAGGGGGAGAGAGAGAGCGCAAAAGAGAGGGGGAGAGCGAGAGCGCAAAAGAAAGGGGGAGAGAAAGAGCACAAAAGAGAGGGGGGAGAGAGAGCTTAAAAGAGAGGGGGAGAAAGAAAGCAGAAGAGGGGGGATAAAGAGAGGGTGATAGACAGCAAAAGAGAGGGGGAGAGTGCACAAAAGAGAGGGGAAGAGCGCAAATGAGAGGGAGGAGAGAGAGCGCAAAAGAGAGGGGGGGAGAAAGATAGTGCAAAAAAGAGGGGGGAAGAGTGCAAAAAAGAGGGGGGAAGAGCGCAAAAGAGAGGGGGAGAGAGAGCGCAAAAGAGAGGGGGAGAGAGAGCGCAAAAGAGAGGGGGGAGAGAGTGCAAAAGAAAGGGGGGGAGAGCGCAAAAGAGAGGGAGAGAGAGCACAAAAGAGAGGGGTAGAGAGAGAGAGCACAAAAGAGAGGGGGAGAGAGAGAGCACAAAAGAGAGGGGGATAGAGAGCGCAAAAGAGAGGGGAGAGAGAGAGGGGGAGAGAGCGCAAAAGAGAGGGGAGAGAGAAAGAGCGCAAAAGAGAGGGGGAGAGAGAGAGCGCAAAAGAGAGGGGGGAGAGAGAGAGAGCAAAAGAGAGGGGGGAGAGAGAGAGAGCAAAAGAGAGGGGGGAGAGAGAGTGCAAAAGAGAGGGGGGAGAGAGAGCTCAAAATAGAGGGGGAGAGAGTGCAAAAGAGAGGGGGAGAGAGAGAGCAGAAGAGGGGGGTAAAGAGAGGGCGAGAGACAGCAAAAGAGAGGGGGGAGAGCCCAAAAGAGGGGGGGGGAGAGAGAGTGCCAAAGAAAGGGGGGAGAAAAAGAGCGCAAAAGAGAGGGGGAAGAGTGCAAAAGAGAGGGGGAGAGAGAGTACAAAAACAAGGGGGAGACAGAGCGCAAAAGAGAGGGGAGAGAGAGTGCAAAAGAGAGGGGAGAGAGAGAGAGCACAAAAGAGAGGGGGAGAGAGAGAGCGCAAAAGAGAGGGGGGAGAGAGAGCGCGAAAGAGAGGGGGAGAGAGCGCAAAAGAGAGGGGGGAGAGAGAGCGCAAAAGAGAGGGGGAGAGAGAGAGCGCAAAAGAGAGGGGGTGAGAGAGAGCGCAAAAGAGATGGAGAGAGAGAGCGCAAAAGAGATGGGGGAGAGAGCTCAAAAGAGAGGGGAAGAGAGCGCAAAAGAGAGGGGGAGAGAGCGCAAAAGAGAGGGGGAGAGAGAGCAAAAGAGAGGGGGGAGAGAGAGAGCAAAAGAGAGGGGGGAGAGAGAGAGAGCAAAAGAGAGGGGGAGGGAAAGAGCTCAAGGGGTGGGACCGCTGTACTGCAAAAAATGGCCTGTGTGAACGGGCTTTAGGACTAGTTTAAATAATAAATTGCCTGCTTATTTCTCCAACATAGGTGTGTCCGGTCCACGGCGTCATCCTTACTTGTGGGATATTCTCTTCCCCAACAGGAAATGGCAAAGAGCCCAGCAAAGCTGGTCACATGATCCCTCCTAGGCTCCGCCTTCCCCAGTCATTCTCTTTGCCGTTGTACAGGCAACATCTCCACGGAGATGGCTTAGAGTTTTTTGGTGTTTAAATGTAGTTTTTATTCTTCAATCAAGAGTTTGTTATTTTAAAATAGTGCTGGTATGTACTATTTACTCTGAAACAGAAAAGAGATGAAGATTTCTGTTTGTAAGAGGAAAATGATTTTAGCAACCGTTACTAAAATCGATGGCTGTTTCCACACAGGACTGTTGAGAGGAATTAACTTCAGTTGGGGGAAACAGTGAGCAGACTTTTGCTGCTTGAGGTATGACACATTTCTAACAAGACTAGGTAATGCTGGAAGCTGTCATTTTCCCTATGGGATCCGGTAAGCCATTTTTATTACATAAGAATAAAGGGCTTCACAAGGGCTTTTAAGACTGGTAGACATTTTCTGGGCTAAAACGATTGATATATAAGCATTTTTAATACTTCATAGCTTTGAGGAGTTATTTTATTCTTGGGAATTATGTAAAATAACCGGCAGGCACTGTATTGGACACCTTTTTCTCTAGGGGCTTTCCCTAATCATAGGCAGAGCCTCATTTTCGCGCCTCTATTGCGCAGTTGTTTTTGGGAAGCAAGACATGCAGATGCATGTGTGAGGAGCTCAGATACATAGAAAAAGCTTTCTGAAGGCGTCATTTGGTATCGTATTCCCCTTTGGGCTTGGTTGGGTCTCAGCAAAGCAGATACCAGGGACTGTATAGGGGTTAAATATAAAAACGGCTCCGGTTCCGTTATTTTAAGAGTTAAAGCTTTCAAATTTGGTGTGCAATACTTTTAAGGCTTTAAGACACTGTGGTGAAATTTTGGTGAAATTTGAACAATTCCTTCATACTTTTTCACATTTGCAGTAATAAAGTGTGTTCAGTTTAAAATTTAAAGTGACAGTAACGGTTTTATTTCAAAACGTTTTTTGTACTTTGTTATCAAGTTTATGCCTGTTTAACATGTCTGAACTATCAGATAGACTGTGTTCTGTATGTGGGGAAGCCAAGGTTCCTTCTCATTTAAATAGATGTGATTTATGTGACACAAAATTTAGAGAAAATGATGCCCAAGATGATTCCTCAAGTGAGGGGAGTAAGCATGGTACTGCATCATCCCCTCCTTCGTCTACGCCAGTCTTGCCCACACAGGAGGCCCCTAGTACATCTAGTGCGCCAATACTCCTTACTATGCAACAATTAACGGCTGTAATGGATAATTCTATCAAAAACATTTTAGCCAAAATGCCCACTTATCAGCGAAAGCGCGACTGCTCTGTTTTAGAAAATACTGAAGAGCATGAGGACGCTGATGATATTGGTTCTGAAGTGCCCCTACACCAGTCTGAGGGGGCCAGGGAGGTTTTGTCTGAGGGAGAAATTTCAGATTCAGGGAAAATTTCTCAACAAGCTGAACCTGATGCGATTACATTCAAATTTAAATTGGAACATCTCCGCGCTCTGCTTAAGGAGGTGTTATCTACTCTGGAGGATTGTGAGAATTTGGTCATTCCAGAGAAATTATGTAAGATGGACAAGTTCCTAGAGGTCCCGGGGCCCCCCGAAGCTTTTCCTATACCCAAGCGGGTGGCGGACATTGTAAACAAAGAATGGGAAAGGCCCGGCATACCTTTCGTCCCTCCCCCTATATTTAAGAAATTGTTTCCTATGGTCGACCCCAGAAAGGACTTATGGCAGACAGTCCCCAAGGTCGAGGGGGCGGTTTCTACTCTAAACAAACGCACCACTATCCCCATAGAAGATAGTTGTGCTTTCAAAGATCCTATGGATAAAAAATTAGAGGGTTTGCTTAAAAAGATGTTTGTTCAGCAAGGTTACCTTCTACAACCAATTTCATGCATTGTTCCTGTCACTACAGCAACGTGTTTCTGGTTCGATGAACTAGAAAAGGCGCTCTATAAAGATTCTTCTTATGAGGAGATTTTGGACAGAATTCATGCTCTCAAATTGGCTAACTCTTTTACTTTAGACGCCACTTTGCAATTGGCTAGATTAGCGGCGAAAAATTCTGGGTTTGCTATTGTGGCGCGCAGAGCGCTTTGGCTAAAATCTTGGTCAGCGGATGCGTCTTCCAAGAACAAATTGCTTAACATTCCTTCAAGAAAAAATGTAGCAAAGTCCCAGTTGTAGATTAATAAAAACAGAATTTTATTAGTATCGGATTAAAACATGAAAAAATGTTTGTAAAAACCTAGAAAGGTCTAACGCGTTTCGGCTAGCTCTTGCCGTAATCATAGACCATGTCTAATGTATGTTTTACAGAGGCTTAAATAGGTGTCGAATTACATGTAAACCCAAATCAGCTGAATACTTAACCCTATCTAGCAATATGGAAAGCTGCTATCCATGGTGGACTGTTCACCATATCTAAGATACAATCTCTCTTTATCTAATCAATTAATTAACTCCATATATGTGTCTAGGAATATGTTACATATAAATATATACAATTATCCTTAACTCTCATAATATTAACAACGTTTACATTCTATGAGAATATATAATAAACTAATAAACTTTAGTATGTTATATATATAAATGATCTGATGAATATTGTATTGTATCAAGATTTAACTTATAGATATTCTTATTACAGTAAATACTCTTAAATGAATATTGGAGGTTATAAGCAAAACAGAACAGAACATGGGTAATAATCTACAACATCGGGGACCATATAGCATATGCAGATATGTGGATATATAGACTGGATACTTATAGTGAACTTTCTTATTCAAACAAAATTTTGTATATACCAGTAATTATTATAGGTCTAGATGAATATACACATATCATGGAACTTTTTGTTTTGTAATTTAAATAACTATTCCCAAAAATTTACCAGATCAAATTCTGAATTAAAACCGTTAGGAATCTGGGTTTTTAGTCTAAAGATCCAATAGACTTCCTGTCTACCTAATGTTTGCGACCTATCCCCTCCTCTAGGTGGAGTTTTAATTGCTTCTATTATGTTCCAACTAAAAGAATGAACTGACTGGTTATGGACCTCAATAAAATGACGACTTAGCTCAGAACAGGGAATTTTGTTTCTTATATCTCCCAGATGTTCTCTGATACGTGTCCTTATATCCCGTGTAGTGAGTCCTACGTACTGACCCTTGCATAAATTACATTCTACCAAGTATATCACAAAATTTGAGCTACAATTATGACAACCATGTATCTGAAAGGTTTCTCCTGTTGTATATGATTTGAATGTGCTAGTAACATTATGGTAGTCGCAGGCTTTACAGCGAGTGCTGCCACATCTATAGCTGCCATTATATCGTAGCCATGAGCTTTCGTTGGTTTGTATCTGCGTATTCTTTAGCACGCTAGGTGAGAGTGAATTAGCAAGTGTATCATTTTTCTTATAGACAAATTTACATCCGTCACCAATTACTTCTTTCAATATTTCATCCCCATACAAGATAGGGAGATATTTCTTTACAATATTGCATATATCATTGTATTGATTCGAATACTTGGTGACGAATGTAGGTCTATTATCTGTTTTGTCCTTCCTTTTAGGGGATAATAAATCCTCTCTGTTGTATCTATCAACTTCTTTTTTAATTTTTATAACCTCAGTTTTAGAGTAACCTCTGGCTATTAGCCTATGTGCTAATTCTTCACTTTCTTTAATGTAATCATTATTAAGTGAACAATTACGTTTAACTCTCATCATCTGTCCTTTAATAATGCCTTTAAAGACATGTTTTGGATGTCCACTGGTAGCATAAAGCAGTGCATTACCTGCTATGGGTTTACGGTAAAGTGCTGTGTTTACAGAGTTGGATTTAGAATTCCCATATAGTGTAATGTCTAAGAAATTTATCTCTGTTTTATTCCATTCTTTGGTGAAGTTTAATCCCATTTTATTATTATTTAGATGTTGAACAAGTTTATCAGCTGATGTTTCATCTGTCTTCCAAACTATTATAAGGTCGTCAATAAACCTATTATATTGAATTATATGTTCGCGGTAGGGATTTGTGTCACCATAAATGTAGGTTTCTTCAAACCAACCCATCACGAGATTTGCGTATGAGGGCGCAAATTTCGCCCCCATCGCCGTCCCTTGTTTTTGTATATAGTGATCATTTCCAAACGCAAAACTATTATGTTCTAACAGAAACCTAATAATTTTAAGTACATAGTTTTTAAAGTCTACATTTAAATTACCATCTTTGTCTAAATAGAACTCTATTGCTAATAAGCCTACAGAGTGTGGTATTGAGGAATATAACGATGTGGCATCTACTGTGAGCCAACTATAGTTATCCTTCCAAGTAAAGTTCTTAAAGATATTGAGTATGTGGGTAGTATCTTTTACATAGCTGTTTAATTTAAGGACATATGGCTGCAGTATGTCATCGACCCATTCGGACAAATGTTCAAGCAGGGAGCCATTGCCCGACACAATGGGTCTCCCCTTGACATTCCTTTCAAGGGGAAAACGCTGTTTGGCCCTGATTTGAAAGAAATTATTTCTGATATCACTGGGGGCAAGGGCCACGCCCTTCCTCAGGATAGGTCTTTCAAGGCTAAGAATAAACCAAATTTTCGTCCCTTTCGCAGAAACGGACCAGCCCCAAGTGCTACATCCTCTAAGCAAGAGGGTAATACTTCTCAAGCCAAGCCAGCCTGGAGGCCAATGCAAGGCTGGAACAAAGGTAAGCAGGCCAAGAAACCTGCCACTGCTACCAAGACAGCATGAGATGTTGGCCCCCGATCCAGGACCGGATCTGGTGGGGGGAAGACTCTCTCTCTTCGCTCAGGCTTGGGCAAGAGATGTTCTGGATCCTTGGGCGCTGGAAATAGTCTCCCAAGGTTATCTTCTGGAATTCAAGGGGCTTCCCCCAAGGGGGAGGTTCCACAGGTCTCAATTGTCTTCAGACCACATAAAAAGACAGGCATTCTTACATTGTGTAGAAGACCTGTTAAAAATGGGAGTGATTCATCCTGTTCCATTAGGAGAACAAGGGATGGGGTTCTACTCCAATCTGTTCATAGTTCCCAAAAAAGAGGGAACATTCAGACCAATCTTAGATCTCAAGATCCTAAACAAGTTTCTCAAGGTTCCATCGTTCAAAATGGAAACCATTCGAACAATTCTTCCTTTCATCCAGGAAGGTCAATTCATGACCACGGTGGATTTAAAGGATGCGTATCTACATATTCCTATCCACAAGGAACATCATCGGTTCCTAAGGTTCGCCTTTCTGGACAAGCATTACCAGTTTGTGGCACTTCCATTCGGATTAGCCACTGCTCCAAGAATTTTCACAAAGGTACTGGGGTCCCTTCTAGCGGTGCTACGACCAAGGGGCATTGCAGTAGTACCTTACTTGGACGACATTCTGATTCAAGCGTCGTCCCTTCCACAAGCAAAGGCTCATACGGACATTGTCCTGGCCTTTCTCAGATCTCACGGGTGGAAAGTGAACGTAGAAAAAAGTTCTCTATCTCCGTCAACAAGAGTTCCCTTCTTGGGAACAATAATAGACTCCTTAGAAATGAGGATTTTTCTGACAGAGGCCAGAAAATCAAAACTTCTAAACTCTTGTCAAGTACTTCATTCTGTTCCTCTTCCTTCCATAGCGCAGTGCATGGAAGTAATAGGTTTGATGGTCGCGGCAATGGACATAGTTCCTTTTGCGCGAATTCATCTGAGACCATTACAACTGTGCATGCTCAGTCAGTGGAATGGGGATTATACAGACTTGTCTCCGACGATACCAGTAGATCAGAGGACCAGAGATTCACTCCGTTGGTGGCTGTCCCTGGACAACCTGTCACAGGGGATGAGCTTCCGCAGACCAGAGTGGGTCATTGTCACGACCGACGCCAGTCTGGTGGGCTGGGGCGCGGTCTGGGGACTCCTGAAAGCTCAGGGTCTTTGGTTTCGGGAAGAATCTCTTCTCCCGATAAATATTCTGGAACTGAGAGCGATATTCAATGCTCTCAAGGCTTGGCCTCAGCTAGCAAAAGCCAAATTCATACGGTTTCAATCGGACAACATGACGACTGTTGCGTATATCAACCATCAAGGGGGAACAAGGAGTTCCCTGGCGATGGAAGAAGTGACCAAAATCATTCAATGGGCGGAGACTCACTCCTGCCACTTGTCTGCAATCCACATCCCAGGAGTGGAAAATTGGGAAGCGGATTTTCTGAGTCAGACATTTCATCCGGGGGAGTGGGAACTCCATCCGGAAATCTTTGCCCAAATTACTCAGTTGTGGGGCATTCCAGACATGGATCTGATGGCCTCTCGTCAGAACTTCAAGGTTCCTTGCTACGGTTCCAGATCCAGGGATCCCAAGGCGACTCTAGTAGATGCACTAGTAGCACCTTGGACCTTCAACCTAGCTTATGTATTCCCACCGTTTCCTCTCATCCCCAGGCTGGTAGCCAGAATCAATCAGGAGAGGGCATCGGTGATCTTGATAGCTCCGTGGCCACGCAGGACTTGGTATGCAGACCTGGTGAATATGTCATCGGCTCCACCATGGAAGCTACCTTTGAGACGGGACCTTCTTGTTCAAGGTCCGTTCGAACATCCGAATCTGGTCTCACTCCAACTGACTGCTTGGAGATTGAACGCTTGATTTTATCAAAGCGAGGGTTCTCAGATTCTGTCATTGATACTCTTGTTCAGGCCAGAAAGCCTGTAACTAGAAAAATCTACCATAAGATATGGAAAAAATATATCTGTTGGTGTGAATCTAAAGGATTCCCTTGGGACAAGATAAAAATTCCTAAGATTCTATCCTTTCTTCAAGAAGGTTTGGAGAAAGGATTATTTGCAAGTTCTTTGAAGGGACAGATTTCTGCTTTGTCTGTGTTACTTCACAAAAAGCTGGCGGCTGTGCCAGATGTTCAAGCTTTTGTTCAGGCTCTGGTTAGAATCAAGCCTGTTAACAAACCTTTGACTCCTCCTTGGAGTCTCAATTTAGTTCTTTCAGTTCTTCAGGGGGTTCCGTTTGAACCCTTACATTCCGTTGATATTAAGTTATTATCTTGGAAAGTTTTGTTTTTGGTTGCAATTTCTTCTGCTAGAAGAGTTTCAGAGTTATCTGCTCTGCAGTGTTCTCCTCCTTATCTGGTGTTCCATGCAGATAAGGTGGTTTTGCGTACTAAACCTGGTTTTCTTCCGAAAGTTGTTTCTAACAAAAACATTAACCAGGAGATAGTCGTGCCTTCTTTGTGTCCGAATCCAGTTTCAAAGAAGGAACGTTTGTTGCACAATTTGGATGTAGTTCGTGCTCTAAAATTCTATTTAGATGCTACAAAGGATTTTAGACAAACATCTTCCTTGTTTGTTGTTTATTCTGGTAAAAGGAGAGGTCAAAAAGCAACTTCTACCTCTCTCTCTTTTTGGCTTAAAAGCATCATCAGATTGGCTTACGAGACTGCCGGACGGCAGCCTCCTGAAAGAATCACAGCTCATTCCACTAGGGCCGTGGCTTCCACATGGGCCTTCAAGAACGAGGCTTCTGTTGATCAGATATGTAAGGCAGCGACTTGGTCTTCACTGCACACTTTTACTAAATTTTACAAATTTGATACTTTTGCTTCTTCTGAGGCTATTTTTGGGAGAAAGGTTTTGCAAGCCGTGGTGCCTTCCATCTAGGTGACCTGATTTGCTCCCTCCCTTCATCCGTGTCCTAAAGCTTTGGTATTGGTTCCCACAAGTAAGGATGATGCCGTGGACCGGACACACCTATGTTGGAGAAAACAGAATTTATGTTTACCTGATAAATTACTTTCTCCAACGGTGTGTCCGGTCCACGGCCCGCCATGGTTTTTTAATCAGGTCTGATAATTTATTTTCTTTAACTACAGTCACCACGGTATCATATGATTTCTCCTATGCAAATATTCCTCCTTTACGTCGGTCGAATGACTGGGGAAGGCGGAGCCTAGGAGGGATCATGTGACCAGCTTTGCTGGGCTCTTTGCCATTTCCTGTTGGGGAAGAGAATATCCCACAAGTAAGGATGACGCCGTGGACCGGACACACTGTTGGAGAAAGTAATTTATCAGGTAAACATAAATTCTGTTTTTTACTTTCAAAATGTAGAACCTTGCATTTTCCCGTATTAAATCTCATTTTTCATTTACCTGCCCATACTTCAAATTTTTGCAGATCCCCTTGCAATGCAAGTTCATCCTGCTCTGACCTAATGACCTTACACATTTTTGGCCCCAATTTATCAAAGTCTGGTGGACCTGATCCGACAGTGAGGATCAGGTCTGCCAGACCTTGCTGAATACGTCGAGCAATACGCTCGCCATATTCAGCATTGCACCAGAAGCTCAAAAGAGCTGTTGGTGCAACGCCACCCCTTGCAGACTCGCGGCCAATGGGCTGCCAGCAGGGGGGTGTCAATTAACCCGATCGTACTAATTCGGGTTGATTTCCGGCGATGTCTGTCCGCCTGCTCAGAGCAGGCGGACAGGTTATGGAGCAGCGGTCTTTGTGACCGCTGCTTCCTAACTGCTGTTTCTGGCGAGCCTACAGGCTCGCCAGAAGCACGGGGCATTAAGCTCCATTCGGAGCTTGATAGATAGGCCCCTATGTATCATCTGCAAATATAGAGCTGTTGCTACTTAATCCTTGCCCCAAGTTATTAATACAAATATTAAAAAGTACAGGGCCCAGTATTGATCCTTGGGGGACTCCACTGTTTCCCTTTGTCCAATCTGAGTATGATCCATTTACTACTTCTCATTGCTCCCTGTCATTTATCCAGTTATTAATCCATAAGCTAACATTTTTAGCTATTCCCAGTCCCTTAATTTTGTACATTAGCCTCTCATGTGGCACTGTATCAAACGCCTTTGCAAAAACTAAGTAAATCACATCAACTAATTCCCCTTTATCTATATTTATATTTACTTCCTTGTAGAAACTAATTAGATTAGTTTGACGTGGTCTATTTCAAATAAAACCATGCTGATTTGAACTCATAATCTTCTTTATACGAATATAGTCATCAGTGTAATCCCTTATAATTCCTTCAAGTATCTTCCCCACTATTGATGTCAGACTGACTGGTCTATAGCTTCCTGGATCAACCCTGCTTCCCCTTTTGAAGAGTGGCACCACATCAGCTTTACGCCAGTCCTGGGGTACTATGCCTGAGGATAATGAGTCTTGAAAAAGAGTAGAGGTTTGTCTATAACAGTGCTAAATTCCTGTAAAACCCTTGGATGTATTCCATCTGGGCCTGGGGTTTTATGTACCTTAATATCATCCAGTTTTTTCCTGATATCCTCTACACATAACCTAGTTGGTGGTATGGGCTTAAATGTTCTAGTTTGCTTTTAAAAGTATCCTCCATGGGTTCCTCTTGTGTGTATAGTGAAGAAAATAATTGGTTTAGTACTTCAGCCTTCTCCCTGTCAATGTTAATCATGCTACCCTCCACACATTTTAATGTACCTATATAGTACCTATGTACTTAATAAACATTTTAGGGTTTGATTTGGAATTCTTTGCAATTAATCTTTCATTTTCAATTTTGGCTAATATAATTGCTTTTTTACATGCTTTGTTACAATCCTTATAAATTTGTTATGTTAGGTTTGTACTATTTTCTTTGATTAATTTAAATGCCTTACGTTTTTTCCTAATTTCTCTTAACACATTTTTATTTAGCCACATTGGCTTGGATTTATTTATTTTACTTTTATAACCATATGGTATGAGTTGATATGTATATTTATTTAAAGGGATACTAAAACAAAAAAATGTCTTTCATAATTCAAGTAGAGAATAAAATTTTAAACAACATTCCAAGTTACTTCTATTATCTAATTTGTTTAATTTTTTATATAGCCTTTGTTGAAGAAATAGCAATGTACATGGGTGAGCCAATCACACGAGGCATCTATGTGCAGTCACCAATCAGCAGCTAATGAGCCTATCTAGATATGCTTTTCAGCAAATAATATCAAGAGAATGAAGCAAATTAGAAAATATAAGTAAATTAGAAAGTTGTTTAAAATTGCATACTCTTTCTATATCATGAAATAAGAAATTTGGGTTTCATGTCCCTTTAACAAAGTTTTAAATGTTATTCATTTATCCTCTGTATTATTATTAGAGTATTCTTTGTCCCCATTTATGTCATTTAATGATTTCCTTAAATCATTGAAGTTTGCTTTATTAAAATTAAAAAACTCTTAGTTAAAGGATTACTTTCTGTTATAATTTTTAAGCTAAACAACTAACATATTAAAGTTAATAAACATTAATTAAAACCTAATGACCTATATTTTCTCCAAAACGAAGTTTCATAACGTTCTAAAAGTTATATCTATTATTCGCCGATGATGTCACGTTATCCTGCCCACTATTTTCAGCACTGCGTGTTCAAAATACTTAAACCAATAACTTTGTGTTTAAAGCGCCATTTTGAAACCTAGGTATTGTAAACGGATTGGTACAGAGCAAAGGATACCCACGGAGTGGGTTTGGAAAACAATTAAATTTGCAGACAAGATTTCTGATATACGGTAGAGATATGTCAATGAAATGCTATTGATATAAAGCGTATTTGGGGTAGTTAGTTAGTAACAGGCATAGAAAATATTTACTTACAGTGGCCCTTTAAACTTTTAAGACACTGCTTATACAAAGTGATTTCAAATGTGACCATGTTATGATCACTGTTACCCAAATGTTCTTTGACTTCTATGTTTGATATTATATCTTTATTGTTTGATAGCACTATATCCAATATAGCTTCATTCCTAGTTGGTTCCTCTTTTAATTGTGACAAGAAAATATCCCCAAGAACATTTAAAAAGGTATCTCCCTTAGCTGAATTACTAGTTTCATTGGCCCAGTTCATATCAGGGTAGTTAAAATCTCCCACAATCACAGCACTGTTATTAGCAGTGGTGGTGGTGGTGGTGGTGGTGGGGGGCTTGTAGCAATATTTTTTAGGATTTTTTTCCCCACTCCTTATTTCAACCCCCAGGGTCTCTACATTATCACCTGTATCATCATAAATATCTTCCCTTATTGTAGGTTTAAGGTTAGGTTTAATATACATGCAGCTACCTTCACCCCATTTATTACTACTGTCCCTCCTAAATAAAGTATTACTCTCTACGTTAACTGCCAAGTCATGTGAATCATCGCACCAAGTTTCAGTTATACTGATAATATCATAGTCCTCCTTTGCAACTAAGAGCTCCAGCTCCCCCATTTTACCAGTCATGCTTCTTGCATTTGTTGTCATATATTTAATTTTCTTGTGCTTTCTGCTGCTACTTGGTGCACTTCCCTCTAAACTTTCTAATGTGACATTTCCTAATTCATCCCTTCTTTGAGATATTCTAGGTATGACATATTTACAGACTGATCTCTCTTTTCTATTATGCTTGGACTGACCCATACCCCCTTTGCTTAGTTTAAAAGATTCTCTAAGCATGCTTATTATCCTCTCCCCCAACACACCTGCACCCATGTCATTCAGGTGCAATCCATCCTTACTGTAAAAATTGTACCCAAGTGAAAAGTCAGCCAAGTGTTCTAAAAAGTCAGACCCCATGTTTTTGACCATGAATTAACTGACCTAATCTCCTTCTGCCTAACTGAGTAAGCACATGGCCAGTTAATATCTTTGAAAATATTACCTTGGAGGTCCTTGATTTAAGCTTTCTATCCAACTCCCTGATGTCATTTTTAAGGACACTCCATCTCCCGCTAATCCCTTCCTTAGTACCAATATGCACCATACCTCAGACCCACATGCCTCTAACAATCTATCAGTCCGCTCAACAATATGCCTAACACGAGCCCCTGGAAGGCAGCAAACTGTTCTATTTAAGGGCTCTGGATGACACATTACCATATCAACCTTACTAATAATAGAGTCTCCTAAAACCAACATCTGCCCCAGGCCCAGACTTGTAAGCCCCTTTTCTATGAGTGAAGGACTGCTTACTATAGTATGCCCCACTTCCATGACTGAAGGACTGCTCACTATAGTATGCTCCTCTTCCATGACAGAATGACTATACTAGACAGAACAGCCCTCTCTGACAATGCCACCCCTGAATTGATATCCCCAACATCTTCACTCAATCTGGCAAATCTGTTGGTGTTACCAGCTCAGAATGTCTTCTGTTTACCTTTACTTCGCCCTCTAACTGTGACCCAGCTACATTCCGGAGTCTCCCCATCTAATTCCTCCCTATTCCCACTACTAGAAGTGTTAACAACCAGCTCAGTCATATCCATTTGCCTTTCAAGTGTCTGAATTTCATAAAGTGTTGCAATTTGTTCCTCCAGAACTCCAATGCAAGTGTCTAAAGAGAAAATATGCTAACATTTGCCACAGACATTTAATCCCTGAAGTGGATGCTCCAGTAATGCAAATGTATGGCAAGCTGTACACTGACTGAGATTCTCAGACATTCTTACTAAAAGGTTTAATTTAAAAATATAAAATAATTATATTCACCATTGTTTGCCCAAACTCCCTTATTTCACTAACTCTTTACTTAAATAGAAAATCTTACTTTAACAGAGAAAATCAATGCAGCAAACACAGTACATATATATGTATATATATATATATATATATATATATATATATATATATATGTGTGTGTGTGTGTATATGTTTGTGTGTGTATATATATATATATATATATATATATATATATATATATATATATATATATATATATATATATATGTGTATATATGTGTATGTATGTGTATATATGTACTTGTATGTATGATTTGAGATTTTTCCAGTCCTGGATTTCAATAAAAAATAACTTTTATTGGAAAAGTTTAAAACAGAGTCCCATGACGTTTCGGTGTCCACTAGCACCTTTATCAAATGGAATCACCCAGCTTGAGAACAGATGGACAGTCCTGACATCCGGGAGACAGAGTAAAATGTATCCTGACAAGCAGCCTTATATACCCTCTATTGTGTCTTAATTAAGGATAACGCCGTAACTTGACTTGAGTGTGTTTGTGAGGCCACGCCACACCTATCCTGGGTGTGTCTTGTATACACATGGCTAATTACCATATTGTGCATTGCGCATGTCCCTGTCAGAGTACCTGGACATACCGGCTTGTAAGTGTTGCTTATAGAAAAAAGTTTAAAAGCTTGCAAACGCTTGTGTACAAAGACAACAAGCAATGCAATAATACTGCACACGGTGAGATGAAAAAGTAAGCACAACAATGTTATGAAGTGCGGTTAACTACATATGTCCATTATCTGGGTGTTAGAGATTTCAGTGTGTGCTATCATCATCAATGTTTATTAGAGGAATCTTCTCCAAAAGTAGACCCCAATATTAAGATAGGATTACAGCCACTATGTAGAGTCAATATTGGTCCCCACGTTGGAAAGTTCAAGAAAGTAACCAATAAATGGCCCAAACTCCATCTTGCTGTTGAGAACCCTGGGATCGACTGTGTCCAGGGTGTAGATCCATTTGGACTCAATCTGTAATAACTTTCTCCCCCGATCACCCCCTCTTTTCATGGGGGGACATGATCAATGATCATGGTTTTCAAGCAGGAGACATTATGTTTATGATGGGCAAAGTGACGGGCCACCAGTTGCTCAGATGTACCATTTTTTTATGGCCTCCCTGATGGCATTTCGATGGTTAGCCATCCTCTCCTTAAAAGTGGTGGTGGTTTTGCCTATGCATAGGGAACAGGTCAGACAAGCAGATAAATCACGTGGGTGCTGCTGCACGACAGCCTGTGTCGAATTTTAAACCTCCTGTTGGTATGGGGGTGTTGAAATGTATCACCAGTCAGCATTCCATTGCAGGTTATGCAGTCCCCACACTTGAAACATCCCAATCTTGTGGGCTTGAGTCATGTGTCCTTCTGGTATGAACCATTAGGGTCAGTTTTAACCAGGATGTCCTGAATATTTCAAGCTCTGTGATACACCATACAAGGTGGTCCTTTTTCCTTATCTGTTCTGATAATGGACATATAACATTGTTGTGCTTACTTTTTCATCTCACCATGTGCAGTATTATTGCATTGCTTGTTGTCTTTGTACACAAGCATTTGCAAGCTTTTAAACTTTTTTCTACAAGCAACACTTACATGCCGGTATGTCCAGGTACTCTGACAGGGACATGCGCAATGCTCAATATGGTAATTAGACATGTGTATACAAGACACACCCAGGATAGGTGTGAGTGTGACCGCTACCAATGATGAATGAGCGAGAAACCAGAAGGGGTGTGGCCTCACGAACACACGCAAGTCGAGTCACGGCGTTATCCTCTATTAAGACACAATAGAGGGTATATAAGGCTGCTTGTCAGGATACATTTTACTCTGTCTCCTGGATGTCAGGACTGTCCATCTGTTCTCAAGCTGGGTGATTCCATTTGATAAAGGTGCTAGTGGGCACCGAAACGTCATGAGACTCTGTTTTAAAATTTCCAATAAAAGTTATTTTTTATTGAAATCCAGTGAGTGCTGTCATTCCTCTGGACTATATATATATATTTCTCTTTTTTTACATTTATGTAAATTACTCTTGGGTCTCCCTAAGAGTAATGGGTAAGCCAGACGTGGAGCCCGTGCACACATGCCCTTAGAGAGATACAACTGCACCTAACTGATGAGGCCCACAGAAGGCCGAAACGATCATCTGGGGTTGTTGTTTTCTCTTGTTCAGAGAAGAATTGCCTGGTATTTCGGCGCTGGACTGTCATTGGGCAGGATCAGACTGATATGCTACAGGATATTTTTTCTCTGTGAAAGGGCATAGTGTGCTAAAAGAACTTGCACCCTGAGTTGCAATATAAATGAACAGACATGGAAGTTATTCTAGCTGTTGTTCTATGTCAGGAGTGCTGTTCTCTTTCTCTTTTTTCACACACACACACACTATCAAACAACTTCCAGTTCAGCCCTCCAATTCGACAGCAGCCTGGGTGCAAGGATACAAATGCATTCACAAACCAGGGATGCACTCACAGGTCTTTTTCAAACCAAGTTTAATGGAACGTTTTCGGGGTTCACAACCCCTTCATCAGCATACAACAGTGCAATACATGTACTCTTTTATAGTGTGTAAAACAAACAAATACACAAACCTAGTGCTCTCCAAAAAAGTGCGCCAATTACGAGTTTGGAACGCAAATTGTGTTCCACTGTGAAAGCCGAAACCGGAAGTTCAAGTACATCACTTCCGGTTTTCGCCAAAGGTGAAACAAAGCAAATAGTATTAACATGAAAATGTTAAATGTAAAGAAAAACATAATGACTTACAATGACACCTTTCAAGTATGTTGCAACAAAGAAAATAATCGGTGAAACCTAAAGAGTTGATCGATATCAATATATATAAATTTCCAATAAAAGTTATTTTTTAATTGAAATCCAGTGAGTGCTGTCATTCCTCTGGACTATATATATATTTCTCTTTTTTTACATTTATGTAAATTACTATTGGGTCTCCCTAAGAGTAATGGGTAAGCCAGACGTGGAGCCCGTGCACACATGTCCTTAGAGAGATACAACTGCACCTTACTGACGAGGCCCACAGAAGGCCGAAACGATCGTCTAGGGTTGTTGCTTCCCTTGTTCAAAGAAGAATTGCCTGGTATTTTGGCGCTGGACTGTCATTGGGCAGGATCAGACTGATATGCTACAGGATATTTTTTCTCTGTGAAGGGGCATAGTGTGCAAAAAGAACTTGCACCCTGAGTTGCAATATAAATGAACAGGCATGGAAGTTATTCTAGCTTTTGTTCTATGTCAGGAGTGCTGTTCTCTTTCTCTTTTTTCACACACGCATATATATATATATATATATATATATATATATATATATACAGTATATATATATATATATATATATATATATATATATAGTATCCCACAAAAGTGAGTACACCCCTCACATTTTTGTGAATATTTTATTATATCTTTTCATGTGACAACACTGAAGAAATTACACTTTTCTACAATGTAAAGTAGTGAGTGTACAGCCTGTATAACAGTGTAAATTTGCTGTCCCCTCAAAATAACTCAACACACAGCCATTAATGTCTTAACCATTGGCAACAAAAGTGAGGACACCCCTAAGTGGAAATGTCCAAATAAGGCCCAATTAGCCCACGTACATACACATACGCTTTTGGAATTCTTGCCCTGTATAGGTAGAAATTAAACTGGCCCCAGTATCTACTTTACCACAAGCCACACAATTCGCAAAATGACACTTGTACATGCCTCTGGTAGTTAACCATGATGAGGCTTGTGCAGATTCTTCGCTTGGTAGTTTAGTTGGTGACACCATGTTCCCTATGCTCATATTTTTCTTATAGACAAACCTGCATTCTTTTGTGTTTAAATTGAATAAACCATCGTCTGCTCTCAATATGGGGAGATGTTTTCGTATTATATTACAAATATTAGTATATTGGCTGCTGTAAGTTGTAACAAACCGTAAATCATCAGATTGTCCCTTTCTCTTACTTGTCTTCCTACTTGTTTTAGATTCTCTTTCCAATAAATCCTTACGGTTCAATTTCATAACCGAGTTAAGATAATTGATACTGTTGTCATGATGATCAGAGGTAAATCTCAACCCTACATTATTCAGGTTTAAGCTCTTAGTGAACTCTTCTAAACTCACATGATCACCTTGCCAGATAAATAGAAGATCATCTATAAATCTCTTGTATAATATTATATTCTCTCTGAAGGGGTTCCCATCTCCAAATATGTGGTCCCGCTCCAACCAACCTAAAAATAGGTTGGCATAAGAGGGAGCAAAGCATGCCCCCATAGCGGTTCCACATACCTGGAGATAGAAAATCCCCTCAAATGAGAAATAATTGTGTCGAAGGAGAAAATCCCTGTTATAAAACTTGTTCATATAATAAGCAATAGCTTGTAAGCCATGTTCGTGTGGTATAGAGGAGTAGAGAGATTGTACATCTACCGTGAGCCAGGTATAACTATTACTCCATTTTATATCCGATATCAACTGTAAAATGTGTTTTGTATCTTTTACATGACTCCAAAGCTCCAATACCATCGGCTGTAAGATCATATCTAGCCATTCACACATATGTTCTGAAAAAGACCCTATACCACTAACTATTGGCCTTCCTACCACATTTTCTGTGCTCTTATGTACCTTAGGAAGGTGATTAAATATTGGTATTTTTGGGTGGGTAACTATTAGGTATTCACTAGTGCTTTGATCAATAAAGCCTTGTTCTACACCATCATCAATTAAATCTCTCAATTGTTTATTGAAAATGCTGGTAGGGTCAGAACTAAGTATTCTATAGTCATGTGTGTTTGTTAGCTGTCTCAATGCTTTCTTAATAAAATCACTCCTTTCCTGAACAACAACTGAGCCTCCCTTATCAGCGGCACGTATTACCAACTCCTTGTTTTGTGATAGTTTTTTTTAATGTTTGCTTTTCCTTGTATGTTAGGTTGTGTTTGATATTAGTAGATGTACAATCTCTCTACTCCTCTATACCACACGAACATGGCTTACAAGCTATTGCTTATTATATGAACAAGTTTTATAACAGGGATTCCAAATTTTGTGAGTTTGTAGTAAAGGTTACAGATTTTCTCCTTCGACACAATTATTTCTCATTTGAGGGGGTTTTCTATCTCCAGGTATGTGGAACCGCTATGGGGGCACGCTTTGCTCCCTCTTATGCCAACCTAGTTTTAGGTTGGTGGGAGCGGGACCACATATTTGGAGATGGGAACCCCTTCAGAGAGAATATAATATTATGCAAGAGATGTATAGATGATCTTCTATTTATCTGGCAAGGTGATCATGTGAGTTTAGAAGAGTTCACTAAGAGCTTAAACCTGAATAATGTAGGGTTGAGCTTTACCTCTGAACATCATGACAACAGTATCAATTATCTTGACTTAACTCTGAGTGGAGAAAATGGTAAAAACATACAGTCCACAGTATATAGAAAGCCAATATCTGGCAACACTTTATTACATGCAACCAGTTGCCACCCTATAAGCACCTTTAAAGGTATAGCAAAAGGACAATATACACGTTTAAGAAGGAATTGCTCAGATGACAAACGTTATAAAGAACAAGCAAGCTTACTAACAGAAAGATTGGAACAAAGGGGTTATCAAAAATCACTAATAGAATCAGCTGAATTGTCGGTTATGAAATTGAACCGTAAGGATTTATTGGAAAGAGAATCTAAAACAAGTAGGAAGACAAGTAAGAGAAAGGGACAATCTGATGATTTACGGTTTGTTACAACTTACAGCAGCCAATATACTAATATTTGTAATATAATACGAAAACATCTCCCCATATTGAGAGCAGATAATGGTTTATTCATTTTAAACACAAAAGAATGCAGGTTTGCCTATAAGAAAAATATGAGCATAGGGAACATGGTGTCACCAACTAAACTACCAAGCAAAGAATCTGCACAAGCCTCATCATGGTTAACTACCAGAGGCATGTACAAGTGTCATTTTGCGAATTGTGTGGCTTGTGGTAAAGTAGATACTGGGGCCAGTTTTATTTCTACTTATACAGGGCAAGAATTCCAAAAGCGTTTGTGTATGAACTGTAGGACTACATACGTGGTTTATTTAATAACGTGTAAGGAATGCCAAAAACAGTATGTTGGTCTCACTGTGAGGGAGGTCAGAACCAGAATAAGAGAACACTTATCTGCTATTAACCCCTTAACGACTGAGGACGTGCAGGGTACGTCCTCAGAAAAAAGGCAGTTAATGCCTGAGAACGTACCCTGCACGTCCTCAGTGTGGAAAGCAGCTGGAAGCGATCCTGCTCGCTTCCAGCTGCTTTCCGGTTATTGCAGTGATGCCTCGATATGGAGGCATCCTGCAATAACCTTTGTAAGCCATCCGGTGCAGAGAGAGCCACTCTGTGGCCCTCTCTGCACCGGAGATTGGTGGCTTACTGCGTTGGTGGGTGGGAGCCGGACCGGGAGGCGGGTGGCGGCCATCGATGGCCCTGGTTATGTGAATGGGGGGCGGGATCGTGGGCGGGGGTGGCTGGGGGCGCGCACAGGCGCGCGCGCGTGCACGGGGAGGGAGCGGGTGGGAACCGCTACACTACAGAAAATTTTGAAAATTAAAAATGTTGAAAGTAAAAAAAAACAAAAAAAACAAACGATCAGCAAAGTGGTGGGGGTTTGTCTGTGTGGGGGTGGGGGAAGCTACACTACAGAAAAGAAAAACAAAACAAAAAAGCACTTTTTATTGCACTTTTTATTGCAAACTGGGTACTGGCAGACAGCTGCCAGTACCCAAGATGGCCCCCAATAAGGCAGAGGGGAGGGTTAGAGAGCGGTTTTGGGGGGGATCAGGGAGGTTGGGGGCTAAGGGGGGGATCCTACACAGTAGCATATGTACATATGCTAAAAAATATTTTTTTTTTTTAAAACCCCTTTTATTTTAGTACTGGCAGACTTTCTGCCAGTACTTAAGATGGCGGGGACAATTGTGGGGGAGGGAAGGGAAGGGAGCTGTTTGGGATGGATCAGGGGGTGGGATGTGTCAGATGGGAGGCTGATCTCTACACTAAAGCTAAAATTAACCCTGCAAGCTCCCTACAAACTCCCTAATTAACCCCTTCACTGCTAGCCATAATACATGTGTGAGGCGCAGCAGGATTTAGCAGCCTTCTAATTACCAGAAAGCAACGCCAAAGTCATATATGTCTGCTATTTCTGAACAAAGGGGATCCCAGACAAGCATTTACAACCATTTGTGCCATAATTGCACAAGCTGTTTGTAAATGATTTCAGTGAGAAACCTAAAATTGTGAAAAATTTTAAGTTTTTTTTAATTTGATCGCATTTGGCGGTGAAATGGTGGCATGAAATATACCAAAATGTGCCTAGATCAATACTTGGGGTTGTCTACTACACTACACTAAAGCTAAAATTAACCCTACAAGCTCCCTAAAAGCTCCCTAATTAACCCCTTAACTGCTGGGCATAATACACTTGTGGTGCGCAGTGGCATTTAGCGGCCTTCTAATTACCAAAAAGCAACGCCAAAGCCATATATGTCTGCTATTTCTGAACAAAGGGGATGCCAGAGAAGAATTTACAACCATTTATGCCATAATTGCACAAGTTGTTTGTAAATAATTTCAGTGAGAAACCGAAAGTTTGTGAAAAAATTTGTGAAAAAGTGAACGATTTTTTGGATTTGATCGCATTTGGCGGTGAAATGGTGGTATGAAATATACCAAAATTGGCCTAGATCAATACTTTGGGATGTCTACTAAAAAAAAAAATATACATGTCAAGGGATATTCAGGGATTCCTGAAAGATATTAGTGTTCTAATGTAACTAGCGCTAATTTTGGAAAAAAATGGTTTGGAAATAGCAAAGTGCTACTTGTATTTATGGCCCTATAACTTGCAAGAAAAGCAAAGAACATGTAAACATTTGGTATTTCTAAACTCAGGACAAAATTTAGAAACTATTTAGCATGGGTGTTTTTTGGTGGTTTTAGATATGTAACAGATTTTGGGGGTCAAAGTTAGAAAAAGTGTGTTTTTTTCCATTTTTCCTCATATTTTATCATTTTTTTATAGTAAATTATAAGATATGATGAAAATAATGGTATCTTTGGAAAGTCCATTTAATGGCGAGAAAAACGGTATATAATATGTGTGGCTACAGTAAATGAGTAAGAAGAAAATTACAGCTAAACACAAACACTGCAAAAATGTAAAAATAGCCTTGGTCCCAAACGGACAGTAAATGGAAAAGTGCTGTGGTCATTAATTAGGGACTGCTAGCACTCCACTAGTACAGCATTTTGCCACAATACACAAGAAAAACTCAAGCAGTTTCATGTGGACCGCCATTGAAAGAATCCTCCAACCAACCAATGGGGGCGACAGAGAGAGGATTTTAGGCCGACAAGAAGTATTTTGGATATTTAAGCTCCAAACTAGGGTCCCAAAAGGTTTTAATTCTGACTTTGACCTTATGAACTACTGGTGAATAAAACAATTGTAGTCATTGGGAGCTATTTGGAGTTTAGATCAAAATATATCAAAATATATCTAAATATATCTATATTTAATATACACAGAAATTGGGATAGGCTAACACTAAGAAATATTTATTTATGTGTTACACACTGTTAAATAGTTTTATGCAGTGATTATTGGCCCAATAGAGCCATCCATGAATAGAACCTCCAAACAGATTACTACCAAGTATTATGTCATTGATATGTGTTGATAGCTAATGGAAATGAAGGATAGAGACATATTGTAAGTAATTGAGATAACAAGGTAACTGTGGTCTATCATGTAGAAAGGTTAGGATACATACATACAGATAAACGGAAAAATAGAAGTTTTATGCAGTGATTATTGGCCCAATAGAGCCATCCATGAATAGAACCTCCAAACAGATTACTACCAAGTATTATGTCATTGATATGTGTTGATAGCTAATGGAAATGAAGGATAGAGACATATTGTAAGTAATTGAGATAACAAGGTAACTGTGGTCTATCATGTAGAAAGGTTAGGATACATACATACAGATAAACGGAAAAATAGAAGTTTTATGCAGTGATTATTGGCCCAATAGAGCCATCCATGAATAGAACCTCCAAACAGATTACTACCAAGTATTATGTCATTGATATGTGTTGATAGCTAATGGAAATGAAGGATAGAGACATATTGTAAGTAATTGAGATAACAAGGTAACTGTGGTCTATCATGTAGAAAGGTTAGGATACATACATACAGATAAACGGAAAAATAAATTTCTATGTGTATTTATAAAGATGTGAAATGTGTACATTAGCCATATATTCAAATAAATCATATTCTAGATATGATATGGGCGTATTGTTAGTTTAGGCTCTGATCAGAGATACTCAGGTATCATAGTACTATATTTTTATAATAGAATATGTTTGAATACAGATTTTTTAAAATATGGCTTTCACTTAATAACGATGTAAGCAATACAATTTTAGCTATTGTGAAATTTGTTAGGTACATGTAATGTTAAGATTTATGAGTGTGTTTATTTACAAGCATTTGATATTGTTTGAATCTTTATCCCACAGTATACAGGGATGAGGAAGAGAAAGGGTTAATTATTGTAATTTATTTGTTTATAGTACATCACATCAAGGGTTACTTATTTAACAATCAAGGAGAACCAATGAGAAAGGTCTGTTGCTTTTAAATCTGTACATTTTTACTGTGACAGGTAGCAGCTTATGAGGACGGCATCTGAGCCGAAACATGTCAGTTGCTACTTGCTGACCATTTATTGTTAGTGTACCATGTTTGTGCCTCTGATGAGGATTTTAACTTAACGCTAAGGTGTGAATAAAAGAAAGACTTTTTAACATAACACGCTGCCGGTGCTCCTTTCACTACTTTGTTATTTTCAAATAGTACTAGGCCATATAGGCACCCTGTGTTTTCTACCACTATCCACAGATTTCCCAATAATCTCGGGAGGCCGGTCTTCTGGGTGACTGTTATTGATCCCAGACTGCTCCATTTGCACTACTAGAGGTGCTCGATCGCATGTGAGTGTATCTGACACACATAATAATTATATCTTTGTACCAAACAATATTGGGCCATGTGGCGCATCTGTCTTTTTATATTGTCTTCAGATCATTAATCCTGGATCCAGGCCTGGTCCTTTACAGATTGCTGCCTTCATTTATACCATCACCTTCAAAAGAGACTCTTTTTGTTTAATATTATCATCTCTGGTTATACATTTATACTAAATGTTTCTCATATAGCTCATTTTCTAAACACAAGTGTGGATATATGTTAATATCCACTAACATCTAGTGTTATTGAGTTAATATACTATTATATATTATATATACACCTTCTATTTGTGATACTCTGGTTGCATATACTAAGATTAGATAACTACCAACAAATATTTAATAGAGTGGTGATTATCTAATTACCATCATAGTAAGGGCGCCCCCTATAATATTCTAAGATCAGCAAATGTTGAAATTTGTGACGCAAAATATGATCCCGCAATCTCAATCTGACACAGATCGATGCGAGTTGAAAACAGTGGAATTTAAGCGGAATCATGTTAATTTACCCTCCGATTGCCCCAAACGTGTTGCACTAATAGATATAGAGATAAAAATCAGATAAATACACAACATAATATAGCTAACTTCCTTTTTATTTTTTGGAAAAATCTATGTGCACCATGTTTAAGCCATGTAATACAGGTCCCACTCTCCTCTTCGCGCCATATTTGACTCAACACTTTTTGCACCAATTATGACGCAAACTTCTAAATAACCCACACATTAAGTGAATTTTTCCACCACTTTTGATTGGAATATGCATAATCACATGATTTATGACATCAGCCAATCTGATTCAAATACACATTATAAACTATCACTAACCAATCAAATTGCTCGATACTTGTGTCATAGATCTCTCATCAGAACTTGTAAGTGCCATTTGTTTACATTGTGCATTATACTTTGAAAGTATGTATATGTGAAATTAGTATTAAAGTTAAACATTGATGCTGACATTAGGACACACAGTGTAATATTTTAGACACGGTTTTTAAAATTCTAATTGATGTTTGATTCCATAGAATATTAAGCTACCTAACTTTAAAATGTCATGATTCAGATACAGCAGACATTAAAATCACCTCTTTACTGTCATGCTAATTTCAGTGTATTTCTTCGTTCTCTTAAATTACTTTTTCAGTAAGAAATGTCATCTTTTTTTTTAAAATATCTTTTCTTTATTGAGGTTGTGGAAAAAGAAAAATACAATATCCACCGAACAAATATTATTGTTATACACATCTCCAACCAATACATTTTCAGTAATTCCACAATAATATTTAGACATTACATAATACCTCAATACCTTTTCCTTCTTACTTCCAATATTACAGCATACAAAGAAAGAAAAACAAAGAAACAAGATTCACAAAATCTGATAATATACAATATACCACTAGTATCGAGAGCTTATATACTTTTTCCTAAATGAGAGGGAGAGAGAAAAAAAAATTGTTTGAAACCTTTCATACTCTTCCCCCAATCTCCCCTATCCCTCCCCCCGCGGACTGCCCCATCTAAATCGAAGAGCCATTCACCTCTCAATCTACAGCTTTCTATATAAACTGTATTTTCAAAGATTTTAATTACTCGTCTCTGCTGCTCTTGTTCTAGAGTTTTCAGCCACTTCCCCATTTATCAAAAAAATGTATAATATTAACTTCAATATGGAACAAGGTATCTTGTAGTTCTATGAGGAACTGTTTGTAAATACACTCTTTTAAGGCCACTAGTGATGGTGACTTAGCATTCTTCAAACCTTTCAAAATAAGGTTCCTGCCTATTAAAATTACCATTGTTACAAATTTACGCCACTGTGAGTGTTTTTCCTCATATTTAAAGAAGAAAATCTGTTCTGCCTGCACGGTAATTTGGGACTCATATATCTTATTTATCCAAAAATTTACCATTACCCAGAATTTTTGTATCTTGGGGCAAAGCCAGAAACTATTTACCAAATTTGCTCTGCTTTGTCTACATTTTAAACAATACGTTCCTTCCCCTGTACCTCCCCACTTAGCTATTATCTCTGGTGTAATATATGCCATCCACAATATTTTTATGTGTTATTCTCTCATGAAAATGGCTAATGATGCCTCTTCTACCCTTTCCACACTTTTCAGTATAGTTTGCTCTTTAAGGTTTGTAAAAAACATTTCTCTCCATTTTATTATATTATATAGGAGTGATATGGAGTATTTTCCATTTTTAATGGCATTGACCACTGGTTGTTTGGTAGGTTTAGACTGTCTAGCTGGTGGGGAATCTAGCACACCTGAAGTAAACTTTATCCCAAAGTTTAAAGAGTTATAGTTAGTTGTAGTAGGTGGCGCAAAACAAGTTACTATTCCCAATGTGTCTTACTGTAAATATGTGTGATAATATGTGGGCTCAATATATGTTAATGTTTTGATGAGTCCTAATTTTATATTCTCTTTTGGAAAAAAATGGATGTCGAAACTATTTAAGAAATAAATATGATCCTTTATTTGATTTTGCTAAATTTACCCAATAGTAGTGATGCTAAAAGTACAGTTAAACAAAAATTGTTACAATTCCTTCAAAGTTTAAAAAAATTTCACTGGTGTCTCTATGTATAAAAATGTACATAATATATAAAAAATAAATTAAATTAAAATAATAACGTTGAAATCTTATAATTTATACAGTTTTGGGTTTATCACAAGTTGTAATTTCTAACAGAATGTTTGTAGATACAATTTTATAGTGGATAAAACAATAGTTTCTGTATAGTTGATATAGGATACTTTGTTTCAAGTTCAGCTATGCAATTGAGATCTTATCTTAGGCAACTATATATCAAATGTAGAGGTATGTTGGTGCGATTTTTATCACACTATAATATAAGTATACAAATTAGTACAGGTGTGCTCTGGTATCAACATGTTTCGGCTGGACAGCCTTTTTCAAGAAAAAGGCTGTCCAGCCGAAACATGTTGATACCAGAGCACACCTGCACAGGATTTGAGAAGACAAAGTGAATACCAGCTATACCCAGTTGAAATATTCAAGTTCCCACTGAGCGGCATATATTTAACCGCAAAGATCACATTGATAACTAGAAATCCTTTTTCTACTTATCCTACAAACTTTCTACTTATCCCAACAACCACATTTCAGCACCCAGATCGGTCACTGACCCACATCTAACAAACCTGGGAACAACAGACCGGAAAGGCACGCAAAAATTCCACATCAGGAGGTTATCCAACAACCATACCATCATGATCGGTCACTGACTGACAGACAAGCCACAGAATAGAAAAACCGGAGATACTTAAAAAAATCAGCAAACGGTTAGCACTTAACCGCAACGAAGATCCCACCAAGAAACCCTTAAGAGCGCGATCGGTCACTGACCGACAAAGGATAAGGTAACTGAGTGGCCACGACAACTACCCAAACACTTATATAAAAGTGAATTTTCTCGCAGCAAACAGATAAGCCCACCTAATAAGAGGAAAGCAAAGCGGCATTTATTTAACCGCCAGCAGCTCATATAGAACTGCCACCAGCTTGATCTTGAAACTTAATCAAAACACTGGCATAGCGGCGTTTATTTAACCGCAATTATCTCACAAAAGTGATATCAAACAGATACACTTCAAGGTACTAATTTGTATACTTATATTATAGTGTGATAAAAATCGCACCAACATACCTCTACATTTGATATATAGTTGCCTAAGATAAGATCTCAATTGCATAGCTGAACTTGAAACAAAGTATCCTATATCAACTATACAGCAACTATTGTTTTATCCACTATAAAATTGTATCTACAAACATTCTGTTAGAAATTACAACTTGTGATAAACCCAAAACTGTATAAATTATAAGATTTCAACGTTATTATTTTAATTTAATTTATTTTTTATATATTATGTACATTTTTATACATATTGACCACTGGTATCAATGGTACAAAGTCCCAATTGTCACCTTGTATCCGTATTAACTTCAAACAATAGTGTTTAAAAGCCTTTTGTAATCTATGTTATTTATTATATTATATAGGAGTGATATGGAGTATTTTCCATTTTTAATGGCATTGACCACTGGTATCAATGGTACAAAGTCCCAATCGTCACCTTGTATCCATATTAACTTCAAACAATAGTGTTTAATTTGCAAGAAAGAATAGAAATGCTTATTTGTTAGTGAAAATTTAGATTTGATTACTTCAAAATCCTCAACCTTAACACTACTCTCGTTCCTTTTTAACAATTGGATGATTTTAACTAGATCCTTATTTCGCCATTGTGCAAAAATCTTAGATGAAGAGCCCTGTTTGAATTCGTAATTTCCTTCAATAGTTAGGAATTGTGAGGCGGCAAAATTAATTTCTAAGTGTCTGCATATCCTATGCCATGCCCCCACTGTGTCCCTAAAAAATTCTAATCTTTTAACATATGATGGAAGGTCTTTAACCTCTAGATGTAGAATATTTTTACAATATAAGGGTTTTACCATACTATTTTCTATTTCTAGAAGGGTAAAATGATTACTTTCCAAAAGCCAGTCCAAAGCAATCTTTGCTAATGCCACTAAATAAATATATAAATAGATAGAGTTTTTTTGGATTTCAAAGAGACATGTGTACTCCCTTTCGTCTGGGTGTTTGATTCTATGTATATATAATATTTTTAGATGCTGTTGAAATGTTTTGATAGTATGACTTTCTCTCTTTCTTCTAGCCAACATGTTTTTATCCAAGGCCTTTTCCCTTACTAGAAGATCTGAATTCCCACGGCATCTGTCCAGTATACTATTAGGGGCGAGATTAAAATCTCCTCCTATAATCAAGCTGTTACCAGAATAATTAAATAATTTTCCCGAATATTCTGCCAAAACTCTGAATCTTCTTCATTTGGACCATATACATTACATATTAAGAAATTCCTATCCCAAATTCCCACTTCTGCCAATATATATCTACCCTCCTCGTCTCTCTCTACATTGTTAATCTTATATTCTAAAGTTTTATTGAAAAGGATAGCAACTCCTTTTTTCCTTTGATGTCCGGGTGTAAATAATACTTCTTTAACCCAACCCCCTTTTAGTTTAACTGCTTCTTCCCAAATATTTTATTCCCTTCTTTAGTTTGTATATTAAGGCCTCTAGTTGTCAAGCCGTCAACCGCAAATACGCTTTAATTCCACAGCGTATTTGTGGCGAGGCTTATTCGCTGTAGTTATCAAGCCCTACAGCCTGGCAAAAGTAGAATCTAGTGACGTAACATACGATCCGCCGGACTCAGTCCGACACAGATCGATGGTTACGTCACTCCAGATGTTCCGAACACAAGTTCGGCACAATCTGACTACTTTTGGTAGTTATCCAAATACCTACCAGGAGGCGGCGGATCCCATAGGAATCAATGGGAGTCTGACAGCAGCGAGAGCTCATGTTCGCTGCTGCCCGATATCCCATTGATTTCTATGGGAAGTGTCTGCACCTAACACCCTAACATGTACCCCGAGTCTAAACACCCCTAATCTGCCCCCCCTACACCGCCGCCACCTACTTTATACTTATTAACCCCTAAACCGCCGCCCTGACACCACCGCCACTATAATAAACTTATTAACCCCATAAACCGCCGTTCCCGGACCCCTCCGCACCTAAATAAACTTATTACCCCCTAAACTGCTGCTCCCGGACCCCGCCGCCACTATAAGAAACTTATTAACCCCTAAACCGCCGCTCCTGGACCCCGCCGCCACTATAATAAACTTATTACCCCCTAAACCGCCGATCCCGGACCCCGCCGCAACTATAATAAATATATTAACCCCTAAACGACCGCTCCCAGACCCCACTGCCACCTACATTATACTTATTAACCCCTAATCTGCCGCCCCCTACACCACCGCCACCTACAATACATTGATTAACCCCTAATCTACCCCCCTACACTGCCGCCACTATATTAAATGAATTAACCCCAAAACCTAAGTCTAACCGTAACCCTAACACCCCCTAACTTAAATATTATTTAAATTAATCTATATAAATATTCCTATAATTAAATAAATTAATCCTATTTAAAACTAAATACTTACCTATAAAATAAATCCTAAGATAGCTACAATATAACTAATAGTTACATTGTATCTAGCTTAGGGTTTATTTTTATTTTACAGGCAACTTTGTATTTATTTTAACTAGGTAGAATAGTTATTAAATAGTTATTAACTATTTAATAACTACCTAGATAAAATAATTACAAAATTACCTGTAAAATAAATCCTAACCTAAGTTACAAATATACCTAACACTACACTATCAATAAATTAATTAAATAAATTAACTACAATGATCTAAAATAAAATACAATTAAATAAACTAAACTATATTACAATAAAACAAACACTAAATTACAAAAAATAAAAAAATATTACAAGAAGTTTAATCTTATTACACCTAATCTAAGCCCCCTAATAAAATAAAAAGCCCCCCAAAATAATAAAATTCCCTACCCTAAACTAAATTACAAATAGCCCTTAAAAGGGCCTTTTTGTGGGGCATTGCTCCAAAGTAACCAGCTCTTTTACCAACCCTTAAAAGGGCTTTTTGCGGGGCATTGCCCCAAAGTAATCAGTTCTTTTACTTGTAAAAAAAATAAATACAATACCCCCCAACATTACAACCCACCACCCACACACCACTACTCTAAAACCCACCCGATCCCCCCTTAAAAAAACCTAACACTACCCCATTGAAGATCACCCTACCTTGAGCCGTCTTCACACAACTTTTTTATTTTGTTAGGGGGCTTAGATTAGGTGTAATTAGTTTAAACTTCTTGTCATTTTTTTTTTATTTTCTGAAAATTAGATTTTTTTTTGTACTTTAGTTATTTTTAGTTCATTTTATTTAATGTTAGGTAATTGTAGTTAATTAATTTAATTTATTTAATGAAAGTGTAGTGTTAGGTCTAATTGTAACTTAGGTTAGGATTTATTTTACAGGTACTTTTGTAGTTATTTTAGCTAGGTAGCTATTAAATAGTTCATAACTATTTAATAGCTATTGTACCTAGTTAAAATAAATACAAACTTGCCTGTAAAATAAAAATAAACCCTAAAATAGCTACAATGTAACTATTAGTTATATTGTAGCTATCTTAGGGTTTATTTTATAGGTTAGTATTTAGTTTTAAATAGGAATAATTTATTTAATTATAGGAATATTTATTTAGATTAATTTAAATAATATTTAAGTTAGGGGGTGTTAGGGTTAGGGTTAGACTTAGGTTTAGGGGTTAATTCATTTAATATAGTGGCGGCGGTGTAGGGGGGGTAGATTAGTGGTTGATCAATGTAATGTAGGTGGCGGCGGTGTAGGGGGGGACAGGATAGGGGTTTAGGGGTTAAACAATTAATTTATTTGCGGCGGGGTCCTGGATCGGCAGGATAGGGGTTAATAAGGAGGGTTAATGTAGGTGGAGGTAGGTGGAGGCGGACTAGGGGGCGGCAGATTAAGGGTTAATAGGTATAATGTAGGTGGCAGCGGGGTCCGGGAGCGGTGATTTAGGGGTTCATATATTTATTATAGTTGCAGCGGGGTCCGGGAGCGGCGGGTTAGGGGTTAATAACTTTATTATATTTGCGGCAGGGGCCGGGAGCGGCGGTTTAGAGGTTAATAACTTTATTATTGTTGCGGCGGCATCCGGGAGCGGTGGTTTAGGGGGTAAAAAGTTTATTTAGGTGCGGGGGGCTCCCGGAGCAGCGGTTTAGGGGGTAAAACTGTATAGTTTAGTGTGAGTGCTTAGTGACAGGCTAGCAAGAAAGCTGAGAAGAAGCCGATGAGCAGTGAGATTGATGACTGTCAGTTAACAACAGTCCGCTGCTCATCGCTCCGTCCTTGGTGCGCAGCTTCTTGACAGCTTTCTTGATAACTTAGGCGAATGTATTCCGGTCCGCGGCGGCGATGTAAGGCGAGTTTAGGCGAGCGTATTGGGCCGGCGAATGCAGGTAAGTAGACAGCTTGATAACTAGAGGCCTAAATCTGGCTGGATATAAGAGTCAAGCTCTCCATCCTGATCCCTCCTGTATTAATCTGGTGCAAATTGGCGCCATTATGTGTCTTTTGTTGGAGGTCTCTATTGAATAATCGTTAAACAATAATATTTTTTTCCCTTATAGTTAATCTCGGCATTTACCTTCCGATATGCATTCATGATTTTAACCTTATCTTAGAAATTCATTAATTTCATAATGACTGGTCTACTGGTTCTCTCAATAACTATATCTTGGTCTTCTCCCTTAATATTCAATAATCCCATTAAATCTGATTCGGCGAATCTCTTTAAATCTTTCTCCTGAATATCTTCGGTCAGACCAAATATTCGGAGATTGCTTCTCCTGGCCCTATTCTCTAAGTCCTCTAGTTTACCTTTCATACTTGCAATCTGCTCTGACATAGTACGCAAGGACTGCTCTCTCTGTATAGCTCCATCTTCAATATCTGAAATTCTTTGCTCTGCATAAGTAAGTCTGGTTGCAAACTGTTTTACCTCCAGTTTTAGCGAAGTTATATTATTTTGTATTGAATCAAACTTGGGTGGGAAAAGTGCATTGAGTTGCCTGATTAAATCCTCATTACTAAGACCCTGTGTATTACTCACTTCTGTTATTCCCCCGTGAGGTTCCAATGAGAATCTGTTCCCCTTTTTTTCCTGATTTTTACTTTGAGAAGATATACTAGGTGAAGTGATTTTACTTTTATTTAAATATTTTTCCATAAATTGTGGTGCAAAAAAAAAAAAAAAAAAAAAAAAGCGGTGTTCACTAGTGAAAAAAGAAAAAGCGTCCAATCCTATATCCATATGTGTATTCTCTTCAACTGTAGGTTCACAGTTTAAGGGCTCCATGTACTAAGCAGTCAGGGAGCTACCCGCAACAAATCTCGCATCAAAACTCGCAAACTGATATGTACAAAGTCATCAACTATGTTCAAACTCGCATCTTTAAAATTGCGAGCGTACTTATCCGCCAAACCTCGCTACCTCTCCATTTTTCACTGTAATTAGACACATTTGACCACCAACTCGCCAAAAACGAATGTACTAAAAAATCTATTTGTCCACTCGCTACAATTTCCGCTCCCACCTCGTTATTTTTGCCTCGCCACCTTTTAGGTGGCGGGCAAGGTACAAAACAATAGGAAAGTCAATCTAGACACCAGTCTAGACATATATAAAAGGCAGTAATATCAGCATTGTACTTACAGCATAACTGGCATCTAATTTGTCTCTCATTTCCATGTACATAAATTGCGCCCAATTTGTCGACTGTAATTAAAGAGCAATCTATATTTTAAATTTGTATTGTATAGTTGTCAATCTTTATAATTATTTTTATATTAATATTTATATATTATCAGATCCAGATGAAGCCATATCCAGATTGTAAATAAATATTACAAAAATAACGCTCTGTTATCACTCTTCAAAAAATTTTGAACAATAATAAAGTTGTTTAGATAAGTTGAACTTTTATAGGAGCAAAATTCTATTCCCGCGACTACTATGATGTTCGTGACACCTTGCATGTCACGTGTTAATAATTGGCCAGACAATGCAACTGAAAGTTAAGTACATCAGCTTAGTCGCGGCGAGCGAGGCGTCAAATTTATCAATCCGCCACTGCTCGCGGCGGGCTAGACTTGTCTATTTATTGGGGGATTATTAGTACATAGCGACAGCGGACACCATTTCGCCCGCGGCGAGTAACGGCGAGTTTATCCGCGTCTACAATGACGGATGAATTGACGGCTTAGTACATGGAGCCCTAAGTATTTTAGGTGTTTTTGTGAAAAACAAAACAAAAAAAACAAAAACAGATGCAGCCAGCACTGAGTATTAATATAACCTTATGATGCCGTATACAGTGTTAATTTCTACAAAAGATAATAAAGCTTTATTTCTAACTAGGAGAAGTCTTATACCCTATTGCTCTAAGTTTGTCTTTTACTTTCTCTCTATGGCACATTTAAACATCATATTTATATTGAGATTCTCAAGGCGAGAACCAGCAAACCAAACGCATCAATTTATAGGCTTTTAAAGGTTTAAGCCCCACTATGACTTAGGGCTAGGGAAAAGAGATATATTTATATATACTTTATACCAGATTTGTACCTCAATATTTCAAGGCCTATTACAATTAGTTTTATATTTCATAAACCGAAAGGGCTTAGGCCCCTCTATATCTTAAGACTTTACTAGATACACTTTAACACATTAATATCAATTTGGCCTCACAGGATTTTTAGAACCTAATGTGCTTCTTTTATATTTTCTACCAATTTCCCATCAACCCCGTCATCCTAAAGGATTGTTCCTTATATATCAAAGCGGGTTTTTCCAACTATATGTTTTGAAATAAATAAACTAACAAGCAAACTCTCAGATGAATACATATAAGAAAAAAATAAAAACCTGGAATTAACCCCTGTTCAGCCGTTCTTAGACTTGGGGGCCATTGGGTTTATACATTTAAGAGGGACAAATTTGTTCTTAAACCTCAGAACAACAGATTATAATTACAGTATATGTTTTATCTTTGACCCATCAAGTTTTGAACACTTTCAATACTCATCAATTTAAAGGTCAGAATTTTTAAAACTTTTCGTCTGGAATAATATCTGTTCTCTCAATTTCCCCCTTTTTTTTTTTTTGCCTTGAAGATGGGAAAGACAGTTAATATAGGGATCTTTTTCCTGGGTATGTTCTTCCGCTGCCCACGACTCTTTGGACTTTCCCCTGACTGGGAATATATGTTCTATTTGCCTCTTGACTTAATATCTTATTGTTGCCTTAGGGTACAGTCCTCAGGGGTCCTCTCTTTATTTTCGGCCCCAAGAAAAAAAGTACTTAGCGTTTTTTCGAGGGTAATCCTGATAATTCCCCCAAAGAGAAGACGTTATGCTTGTAGGGAGGGTAGGGGCTAGTGGGGGAAGCTACAATCCATACCAGGCCCTATGCTCGCAGGAACTCCATTAATCGTTGTGCAGAATTATATACCTGGTCCCCACTAACCCCCCCCCCAACTGTAACTGTCATTTTTGGTAAGACAGAGAAAAAAGAAAATGTTATTTGTGAATGTCAAAACAGTGGCTTTACACTTATCTTGTCTTGATTAGAGATAGCTTTTCTTCCACTGTAATCCCCTCCAAACTTCAGACTCTGTCCGCTAAAGTTACCCCACACAAAGATGGATGCTCAGGAAGAAAAAACAAATTCCAAAGGCAGTGAAATGCTCCCTCTATCACCGTATCTCTGGGACCAGGATGCTGTGGTCTGGGCACTCTTTACGCTATATCAGCTCACCGCTTACATCGCGGGTCCTGGCGAGTAGCGTATGCTTCGAGGGGGGCATTCCAATCAGATAAACAATTAGTCATCCCAGCCGCCACCTCTGCGATTTCAACAGGACCTAGACTGGGTCGTTTTCCGCCCGCCTACAGGTACTCATTACCGCAGCTTGTGCTCAGGCCTCCAGAAGCAGCCGGCGTTCTCTACACGCAACTGCTCACATGGCCCCTCCTACCGGAAGTCCGTGTCTCAAGAAATGTCATCTTATATGCCAGCCCATTTTATAATTTTTTTTTTAAAAAAATAGATTGCAATCAGGAGGGGTTAGACAGGTGCAGAGAGAAACCTGGCACAATGGCATGAATAAGGGATAGGATCCCGAAACGTCGCCTGTTTGTTTGTCTCCTATATTCCTTGAATAAATAAGGATTTGCTGTCACCTTCGTGTTGTTCTATTATATGTCTTTGGTCCTGGACAGTGGCCCACAGGTGATGTGCAATATTTAAATCTTGTGAGCTTGAGTGCTGGAACATATTCATTTCTGTACAGCTCTTAAAGGGACAGGAAACCCCAAAATATTCTTTTGTGATTTGCACTACTGGCAACTAGCTGAACACATCTATGTAGCCAATTACAAGACACAAATGTGTGCAGGCACCAATTAGCAGCTAGCTCCCACTAGTGTAGGATATGTGCGTATTCTTTTCCAACAAGGGATACCAAGAGAACAAAGCACACTTAAAAATAGAAGTGAATTTCAAAGTGCTTCAAAATTACATGCTCTATCTGAATCATGCAACTTACATTTTTACTTTCCTATCCGTTTAAAGAATCCATTGATTGCAAATAAATACATATGATTCTCTGATTACATGTTATATTCACAATTATTCCTGCTCAGAATAATAATACATTTACAATATATACATAAATTGGTATAAAAAAACACAGAGATATGACAGACAACATTGTTTAGAACAAAAAAAGGAACTTAGGGGCATGTAAATATGTTTGCAAAAGATTTCTGACATAACACACACACACACACACATATATATATATATATATATATATATATATATATACTGTATATATATACTGTATATATGTACTGTATGTATATATATATATATATATATATATATATATATATATATATATATATATATATATATATATATATATATATATATATATATATATATATGTGTGTGTGTGTGTGTGTGCAAGGATATATGTACAAATTCTAGCATTAATAATAATTTTAAAAATAAATAAAAAATATGACTCCTAGAAATACAAATACACATTAATTTCTGTGAAAGTATCATATAACAAATAAATATAAAAAAAAACTTACTATGAGATATTGTTTGTTGAGGTATAAATCAATCATTAACAGATGAAAAATAAAAAGATTAGCTTTAGAGAAATGTGCTTGTTCATGGACAGTAATGAAATGGTATAAATAAAGTTGTGAAAAAACCTGAATAACTGCGATATCGATAGCATAGTTAACACCAGTCCGATGCTCTTTGCACCGTACTTAACGCGCATGTTTTTTATGTCTTTTTTTATAAATAAGGAGATCATATTCAGGTCCGCTCCAGCAATGTCTGGCGATGTCTGGCGAGCGTATTGACGCCGGCGAATGCAACATAGTTGACGCTTTGATAAATAGGCCCCATAATGATGTTTACATAGGCAGAACTTTTTGTCTCTGTATATTTGCAATACATTATATGTTCTATGCTATTAGTGTACACAATACTATAATATATGCTTCTCTATGTATATACCTTTGTGACGGCCCATCAGGTATCAAGCCTGGTCTAAACGATGCCTCCTGCTCTTCAAATCCATCCAGCAGATAGATAGCTGACACCAGTTCTTTACCAAAAACAAGAGACAGGACTCCAGTTCAGGTAAAACCAAAATGAATAACATTTATTGAAGGGAGTACATACATTTTAAATACTTTCAGGGATAATCCCACTTTAACTGGGTAATCAACTCACTCACTCATACACAATAATTAACTCACTCAGGGAACAATGACAGTACACAATAGGACAGACAGAACTCTGGGCATGTAGGCTTTGTGGCGCCTTAGAGTACGGGGACATGTTTTCCTGATAAGGAGATAAGCCAGCCGGGCAGTTCGGGAGGAGGCCAAAACCAGTTCCACAAGCCTGGCTACAGGTGGAGTGAACAGCTGTCCTGAACAAAGAATGTTTCTATTGGAACCAAGCACCCTGAGAGTCCCATCGCTGTTACAAATGGGCAGCCAGACCTAAGGAATGGTCTGTCAGACCTAAGGAAACCAGAACATTACTTCCAAAAGTTAATCACATCATACTCTGTCTGAATTAAGGAAATAGTTCCAAAGGGTGGTTGCCTGGGCTGCGCCTTAGCCATATCTCTTTGGCAGTCACCCCCAGTCAGGAAGGGGGTTTACAGTCCCTTCCGTGCCCTGAGCCGGCGAATAGGGTAAAATCCCTGGTTCCTTCCCTGGGCCATAGTCAGTGGGCAGGAGGCTAGCCTACAGCCCCCTCCAGAAGCCCCAGTGATTGTAAGGTTTGTCACAACCTTTCAGGCATTTTACGCCACATGTTTAATTCCAAATGTAGTTGTGCAGGATTTCTCTGTATTTTAGTACCACAGTGAAGATCCTATAGAGATTTGGGGGACGATTTATCAAAGCGTCAGTCTCGGTGCATTTGCTGGAGTCAATACACTCGTCAGACATCGCTGCCACAAATCCACATACGATGCTCTTATTTATTAAAAAGTCTGTCAAAAACACGTGCATCAAGTACGGAGCGATGAGCATCGTACTGTTGATAAATAAGAGTCATCGATGTCGCGGATATTCCGTTTTTTCCAACTTTATTTATACCATATCTTTACTGTCCATGAACAAGCACATTTCTCTAAAGCTAATCTTTTATTTTTCATCTGTTAATGTCCAAGAAATAGCTAGATTTATACCCAAACAAACAATGATAACTCATTGTTTTATTTGTTATACAAAAAATCTGATATATGATATTTTCACATAAATTAATCTGTATTTGTATTTCTAGAAATCATGATATGACTATCCCATGTTTTTTATTTTTTTAAAATGATTATTAATATGTGTTATGTTTTCCAAACATATTTTCCAAACATATTTACATGTCCCTAAATTTTATTTTGTTCTAAACAATGTTGTCTTTCATATCTCTGTGTTTATTTATACCATTATACAGTATGTATATGTGAGCAAGAATAATATGTGACTATAACATGTAATCAGGGTATCATATGTATTTATTTGCAATCAATGGATATTTTAAGAGCTGGGTCAGTTTTCTCTCTGCACCTGTGTAACCCTTCAGTCTAGTTTGAAACACCACCCCTACAAAGGTGTTATAAAATGGGCTGGCATTTAAGATGACATTTCTTAAAGGGACACTGAACCCATATTTTTTCTTTCGTGATTCAGATAGAGCAGGCAATTATAAGTAACTTTCTAATTTACTCCTATTATGTTTTTTCTTTGTTTTCTTGCTATCTTTATTTGAAAAAGAAGGCATCTAAGCTAAGGAGTCAGACAATTTTTTATTCAATCCCTGGACTGCACTTGTTTATTGGTGGGTGGATTTATCCACCAATCAGGAAGAACAACCTAAGTTGTTCACAAAAAAATGGCCCGGCTTCTAAACTTACATTCTTACTTTTCAAATAAAGATACCAAGAGAATGAAGAACATTTGATAATAGGAATAAATTAGAAAGTTGCTTAAAATTGCATGCTCTATTGGAATCACAAAAGAAAATTTGAGTTCAGTGTCCCTTAAATGAAAATGTAATTCAAGAGAAGGAAGAAAAACACTGAAAATATCATCACAGTAAAGAGGTGATTTTAATTTCTGCTGTATCTGATTCATGACATGGCATTCCAGCAATTTGATTTGTTAGTGATAGTATAGAATGTATACTTAAATCAGATTGGCTGATGTCATAAATCATGTGATTATGCATTTCCCAATCAAAAGTGTTGAAAAATGTAACTAGTTTGTGGGTCCAATTTGGTGCAAAGTATTGCGTCAAATTTGGTGTGAAATGCAGTGGGACTTGTATTACATGCGTTAAACATGGTGAAATTAGATTGATCAAAAAAAGGAAGTTAGCTATAGTGTGTAATGTATTTATTTAATTTGTATCCCTATATCTACTAGTCCTGCTGTCAGACAGACATTACCTGTCATTAAAACTACTTTTGAAATTAATCTGTCCCTTTAAATTACATGTGATTATAATATTATTATTTAACATATTATTTAAATACTGAACATGCGTCTTTGTTTTCTTTGTGATTTAGAAAGAGTATACAATTGTAATCAACTTTCTAATTTACATAAATATGTAATAAGCTTCATTCCCATGCAGCATCTAACATAACCTTTCTGGGTTTTCAGACTCCCATTGATTTCTATGGCATTCGCGGCCTCAATGGTGGCGGTTTGAACAATAGATATGCTGCAGCGGAAAAGACGCACGAGTACCTGTTGAATGTTTGATGAATTAGGAAGAGGGTCAAATAAAGTTAAATGTGAATTCTAAATATCTGGATTGACACAAGCATCGATCTGCGTCGGATTGAGATCGGATTATGTCACACATTTCAACATTTGGGGATGTTAATGCTTTGTTAATTACGGTGGATTCAATTTGCTTTGAATATGACGTGAGATTCAAGCGGATTCCACCGTATTATCAGTTGAAGCTTTGATATATTGGCCCCAAAATCTATTGGTATCTCTTTTATACCTAAAAGGTCAAATGTCTGCATTATCTATTCTTTTTCATAGGAAGTTAAATTCCTGAGGTTCAGACTTTTGTCCATGTGTTAGTTAGAATTAGGCCAGTTGAGAAACCTATTTCTCCACCCTGGAATTTAAATCTAGTTCTCTCTGTATTGCAAAATTCTCCTTTTGAACCAATGCATTCCATTGATTTCTACTATTTTCTTGGAAAGTATGTTTCCTATTAGCAATCTCTTCAGCATGGAGAGTTTGAGTTTTCAACCTTGTCTTGTGATTCTCCATTTCTAATTATTCACAAGGATAAGGCTGTTTTTTGTATTAAATATGATGTTCCATCATTATGTTCATATCCTGCTTATTCTAAGTAGCGGCTATTACATAATCTTGATGTAGTCAAGGCTTTGAAATTCTATCTCCAAGCTACTAAAGATTTTTAGACAAAATTCTAGTTTCTTTGTTCATTACTCTGGGACTCGTAAGGGACAGAAAGATACTAAGGTAGTGTTAGCCTCTTGGCTCAAACAAGTCATTCGCAAGGCTTACTTGGTGGCAGGAAAGTCACCTCCTAAGTGTATTACAGCTCTTTCTACAAGAGCAGTTGTAACATTGTGAGTTTTTAAAAATAATGCATCTTTAAAGCAAATTTGCAAAGCTGCAACATGATCTTCTCTGCATACTTTTTTTCAAATTGTACCGCTTTAATGTTTTTGCTTCTTTGTAAGCAGCTTTTGGCTGGAAAGTCCTTCAGGCCCCAGTGTTGGCTAAATAGGAACTGTCAGAAAAATTGTGCCACCCTTTCTGTAACATAGACCATCTGCTTGGGAATTAATCTCATATGTTATGGGGGACTATGGACCATCATCATTTTACAACGAAAACAAAATTGATGCTTACATGATAAATAAAAAAAATTGGACTGATGATGATCCAGAGGCACCGCCCCTTTCAATTTTGGGGCGACCATTCGAATAACCCCTCTACAGACCCTGCTTTGTCTTTCCTACATATGTTTCTTATTCTCTACTCGGCTATGCGTTAAAATAAGACAGAGATGGGAGGTGGGAGGGAATTTAAGCCCTTTTATGGGTTCATGACCTCCTCCTAGTGGCAGGAAATATATCCCATTTGTTATGGAGGACTGTGGACATCATCATTCTGCAAACTCAGCTTCTACTGAGCAACAGTTTTTTAATGTTCACACTTCCTGAAAATTCAGCTCCTACTAAGCATGTGTAAGAGTTCTAACTATGGGTATAGGGAGAGGGGGAGAGGTATGGTGGAAGTAGAGAGGGAGGAAGGAGATATGGGAGGCGGTAAGGAAGGTGGAGCAAGGCATAAAGAGTGAAAAAGTTATTGTATGAGGTAGAGAAGGTTGAGAAGGTAAGCAAGGGTTAATGTGTGGGGTAAAGGTCTCTGTGTGTAAATAGGGTTGTGTATGGATGCTCAGGACAATGTTGTTAGTGAGGAGTAGGGGTAACATGGTATAGCAAAAGCTTGGTCAAATAGAGGGGTGAAATGACAAAGAGTAGGCAATGTTTTAGAACAAAAGGGGGAGACAAGAAGACTAAGGACCTGATGATAAAATATTCTTCCGCTTGGAGAGAAATTGTAGTGCAAACTTCACATGGGCTGAACTCACTGAATGTTAAAAGAAAAAGGGCAGAACTTTCAGCACTGCGAGATCTCTCCCAAGAATCTAGCAGGCAAATGTTGCTATACTAAGGGCTGTTCACTGTATTTCTGTATGTTAAGGATAGACAAATCCAGTGCAATATAGTACTGCATGACATAAGAGTTGTTGTACACTTACACTTTGAGGATTTTATTTGATATACGTTACATTTCAGATTGGGTATTTTCAGTATTATTACATTTAAGCTTTGCATTTTCTATTTTAATATATTAAGATTTAGATTCAGCCGTGACTTTTCAAATTCTGATTATGTTTTGAAAGTTTCTGTTACTTTAACACAATTGGATCATACTTTGCATATGTATGTGTATATTTTACAAATTACATTGCACTTTGTATTTTCTCTTGTGTAAATTAAAACAGAGCTTCAGGAACTGGGTGGGACAGGGGAGTTTCCAGGGTATGTCTGAAACTTTCTCACAATTCTAGTGAAATATTGTAAGCATTTAGAATAATCTGCTCACCCTAAATATATCCAATTTGTTATGGAGGAATGTCTGTCAGGCATGATATCTATATGCAGCTGTATGCAGGTTAAGTTAGCTTAATATTCACAATACATTTATTTTACTGACAGAAAAATTATATATACTAAACTATTGGCAAAAACAAGTTAAAAGTTTAATTTGTATTTGCTGTAAACTGAGACTTTGGACCCAATTCTTTAAAGGTCTCTGGGCTGGTGAGACTCTTTAAGAATGCTCACCAGTCTTGCTAAGGGGCATATACTGCATTTTCGTATGGGAAGGAGATGCATACATTACAAAAGTGCACAATGAAAATCATAATTCAAAAGTCATACAAAGCAAATAATTGAACAAAAAAACTCAGGAAAAAATTGTATTCTTAAGGTACCTCAAAAATTGTGACAACATTCTTCCCCCAAAATCGTATTTTATCAAGAACGTAAAATTGTTATGTAAATATCCTAAAAAAATATTACTAGGAACATGCTTCAAGCCCCCCAACATTAGTGACCTGGATGAAACTCAACTACTAATACAAATAGGTAAGGCTACTAATAACAGTGCTGTAATTATGGGAGATTTTTAACTACCCTGATATAAACTGGGCCAATGAAACTAGTAATTCAGCTAAGGGGGATAGATTTTTAAATGTTCTCAGGGATAACTTCTTGTCACAATTAATAAAGGAGCTAACTAGGAGTAACACTATTTTGGATTTAGTGCTATCAAATAATACAGATATAGGACTCTAGTTATGAAGCTCCGTATTTACCTGCATTCGCCGGCCCAATATGCTCACCTAACATCGACGCTGCGGACCTGAATACGTTTGCCAAAGTTATCAAGAAAGCTGTCAAGAAGCCGCGCACCAAGTATGGAACGATGAGCAGTGGACTGTTGTTAACTGACAGTCATCGATCTCGCTGCTCATCGACTTCTTCGCAGCTTTCTTGCTAGCCTGTCACTAAGCACCCACACTATACTATACTGTTTTACCCCCTAAACCGCCGCTCCCGGAGCCCCCCGCACCTAAATAAACATATTAACCCCTAAACTGCCGCTCCTGGACCCCGCCGCAACTATAATAAATATATTAACCCCTAAACCACCGCTTCCGGACCCCGCCGCCACTATAATAAATATATGAACCCTTATACCGCCGCTCCTGGACCCCGCCGCCACCTACATTATACCTATTAACCCCTAATCTTCCGCCCCCTATACCGCCTCCACCTAAATAACGTTATTAACCCCTATCCTGCCGATCCCAGACATCGCCGCAAATAAATAAATTGTTTAACCCCTAAACCGCCGCACCCAGAGCCCTCCGCCACCTACATTACATTTATTAACCCCTATCCTGCCCCCCCTACACCGCCGCCACCTACATTACATTGATTAATCCCTAATCTACCCCCCTACACCGCCACCACTATATTAAATGAATTAACCCCTAAACCTAAGTCTAACCTTAACCCTAACACCCCCCTAACTTAAATATCATTTAAATGAATCTAAATAAATATTCCTATAATTAAATAAATAATTCCTATTTAAAACTAAATACTTACCTATAAAATAAACCCTAAGGCCTAGATTTAGAGTTGGGCGGTAGCCGTCAAAACCAGCGTTAGAGGCTCCTAACGCTGGTTTTTACCGCCCTCTGGTATTTGGAGCCAGTCATTAAAGGAAGGGTCTAACGCTCACTTTGCAGCCACGACTTTTCCATGCCGCTGATCCCCTTACGTCAATTGCGTATCCTATCTTTTCAATGGGATCTTTCTAACGCTGGTATTTAGAGTCTTGGCTGAAGTGAGCGTTAGAAATCTAACGACAAAACTCCAGCCGCAGAAAAAAGTCAGTAGTTAAGAGCTTTCTGGGCTAACGCCGGTTCATAAAGCTCTTAACTACTGTGCTCTAAAGTACACTAACACCCATAAACTACCTATGTACCCCTAAACCGAGGTCCCCCCACATCGCCGCTACTATATTTAAATTTTTTAACCCCTAATCTGCCGCTCCGTACACCGCCACAAACTACGTTATCCCTATGTACCCCTAATCTGCTGCCCCTAACACCGCCGACCCCTATATTATATTTATTAACCCCTAACCTGCCCCCCACAACGTCGCCGCCAGCTACCTACAATAATTAACCCCTAATCTGCTGACCGGAGCTCACCACTAGTATAATAAATGTATTAACCCCTAATCCGCCTCACTCCCACCTCAATAACCCTATAATAAATAGTATTAACCCCTAATCTGCCCTCCCTAACATCGCCGACAGCTAACTTCAAGTATTAACCCCTAATCTGCCGATCGGAGCTCACCGCTACTCTAATAAATTGTTTAACCCCTTAAGCTAATTCTAACCCTAACACTTACACCCCCCTAAGTTAAATATAATTTTTATCTAATGAAATAAATTGTCTTATTAAATAAATTATTCCTATTTAAATCTAAATACTTACCTGTAAAATAAATCCTAATATAGCTACAATATAAATTATAATTATAGCTTAGCTATTTTAGGATTAATATTTATTTTACAGGCAACTTTGTAATTATTTTAACCAGGTACAATAGCTATTAAATAGTTAATAACTTTTTAATAGATACCTAGTTAAAATAATTACAAAATTACCTGTAAAACAAATCCTAACCTAAGTTACAATTAAACCTAACACTACACTATCAATAAATAAATTAAATAAACTACCTACAATTATCTACAATTAAACCTAACACTACACTATCAATAAATAAATTAAATACAATTCCTACAAATAAATACAATTAAATAAACTAACTAAAGTACAAAAAATAAAAAAGAACTAAGTTACAAAAAATAAAAAAATATTTACAAACATTAGAAAAAAATTACAACAATTTTAAACTAATTACACCTACTCTAAGCCCCCTAATAAAATAACAAAGACCCCCAAAATAAAAAAATGCCCTACCCTATTCTAAATTACAAAAGTTCAAAGCTCTTTTACCTTACCAGCCCTTAAAAGGGCCCTTTGCGGGGCATGCCCCAAAGAATTCAGCTCTTTTGCCTGTAAAAAAAAACATACAATACCCCCCAACATTACAACCCACCACCCACATACCCCTAATCTAACCCAAACCCCCCTTAAATAAACCTAACACTAAGCCCCTGAAGATCTTCCTACCTTGTCTTCACCATGCCAGGTATCACCGATCGTTCCAGGCTCCGAAATCTTCATCCAAGCCCAAGCGGGGGCTAGACATCCATCATCCGGCTGAAGTCTTCTATCAAGCGACGGCTGAAGAAGTCAAGAAGAGGCTCCAAAGTCTTCATCCTATCCGGGAAGAAGAGTAGATCCGGACCGGCAACCATCTTCTTCCAAGCGGCATCTTCTATCTTCATCGATGACGACCGGCTCCATCTTGAAGACCTCCACCGCGGACCCATCTTCTTCTTCCGATGACTTCCCGACGAATGACGGTTCCTTTAAGGGACATCATCCAAGATGGCGTCCCTCGAATTCCGATTGGCTGATAGGATTCTATCAGCCAATCGGAATTAAGGTAGGAAAATTCTGATTGGCTGATGGAATCAGCCAATCAGAATCAAGTTCAATCCGATTGGCTGATCCGATCAGCCAATCAGATTGAGCTCGCATTCTATTGGCTGATCAGAACAAATATACATATCAACAAATACCATATGGTTATAAAAATAAAAATAAAAAATCCAAGCCAATTTGGCTGAATATAAATGTGTTAAGAGAAATTAGGAAAAAACGTAGGGCATTTAAATTATTCAAAGAAAATAGTACAGACTCAAAATTCCATATTTATAAGGAATGTAACAAAGCATGCAAAAAAGCAATCAAATTAGCCAAAATTGAAAATGAAAAATTAATTGCAAAGGATTCTAAATCTAACCCTGAAAGGTTCTTTAAGTACATAAATAGCAAAAAATCTAAGAAAGACAATATAGGTACATTAAAATGCGGGTAGGGTAGCATGATTAATAGTGACAGGGAGAAGGCTGAGATACTAAACCAGTTTTTTCTTAATTATACACAAGAGAGGAACCATTGGATGATAGTTTGGAACAACATAGAACATGCCAGCCCATACCATTAACTGGGTTAAGAGGGTGTTAGTTCATGTGTTTCATATAGATAACACTGTGCTCATGCATGTGAAGTTATCTTGGAGCAGGCACTGATTGGCTAAACTGCAAGTCTAACAAAAGAACTGAAATAAAGGGGCAGTTTGCAGAGGATTAGATACAAGATAATCACAGAGGTTAAAAGTATATTAATATAACTGTGTTGGTTATGCAAAACTGGGGAATGGGTAATAAAGGGATTATCTATCTTTTAAAACAATAAAACATCTGGTGTAGACTGTCCCTTTAAAGTAAATAAAACTCCAGGCCCAGATGGAATACACCCAAGGGTGTTAAGGGAACTTAGCCCTGTTATAGACAAACCTCTACTCTTAATTTTTCAAGACTCAATATCCTCAGGCATGGTACGCAAGGATTGGCATAAAGCTGATGTGGTGCCACTCTTTAAAATGGGAAGTAGGGATGATCCAGGAAGCTATAGACCAGTTAGTCTGACATCAATAGTGGGGAAGATATTAATGAGCATATTAGTGTAAACAAGATTATGAGTTCTAATCAGCATGGTTTTATGAGAAATAGATCATGTCAAACTAATCTAATTAGATTCTATGAGGAAGTAAGTAAAAATATAGATAAAGGGGAATCAGTTGATGTGATATACTTAGATTTTGCAAAGGCATTTGATAAAGTGCCACATGAGAGATTAATGCACAAAATTAAGGGACTGGGAATAGCTGAAAATGTTAGTTTATGGATAAATAACTGGATAAAAGATAGGGAGCAATGAGTAGTAGTAAATGGATCATACTCAGATTGGACAAAGGTAATCCGTGGAGTACCCCAGGGATCAGTGCTGGGCCCTATTCTTTTTAATATTTTTATAAATGACTTGGAGCTAGGATTAAATAGCGATATCTCTATTTTTGCAGATGATACTAAGTTAAGTAAGGTCATTAGGTCAGCGCAGGATGAACTTTCTTTACAAAGGGACATGCAAAAATTAGAAGTATGGGCAGGTAAATGGAAAATGAGATTTAATACGGGAAAATGCAAGGTTCTACATTTTGGAAGTAAAAATAAGCAGGCAACGTATTATTTAAATGGGACAAGACTTAGCCAAACACAGGAGGAAAGGGATTTGGGGGTAGTAATAGATAACAAGCTAAAGATGGATGCACAATGCAGGGCAGCAGCTTCAAAGGCTAATAAGATACTAGCATGTGTTAAAAGAGGCATTGACTCAAGAGAGGAAAGCATAATTCTGTCACTATATAAAGCCCTGGTAAGACCTCACCTTGAGTATGGAGTGCAGTTCTGGGGACCAATCGCAAAAAAAGATATTGCAGAACTAGAAAAAGTTCAGAGAAGGGCCACATAGCTAATAAGGGGATTGGAGAATTTAACCTATGAGGAGAGGCTAGCCAAACTGGGTCTGTTTTCTTTAGTAAAAAGGTGCTTAAGAGGTGACATGATTACTTTATATAAATATATTCAAGGCCCATATACAGAGATGGCAGAAGTTCTGTTTATTCAAAGAAAATTGTTTGTGACCAGAGGTCACAATTTAAAGTTGGAGGAAAGGAGATTTAATCTCCTGCAACGGAAACGTTTTTTCACTGTTAGAGCAATAAAATTGTGGAACTCATTACCAAAGGAGGTAGTGAATGCCAATACCCTAGATACATTTAAAAATTATTTGGATACATTTCTGTCTATAAACAAAATTAATGGATATGATTGCTAGTATTAAATGGGTCTCCTTTTAGTGGGATTATTTAAGCTTAACTGGAGCTTTTTGTATATATTTTAGATTTGTATAGGTTGAACTCGATGGACTTCGGTATTTTTTCAACCTCATCTACTATGTTACTAAATAATCCTAACACTACGGAAGAAAAAAAAAATAACATTACAAAAAATAATAAATACTAAAATTATGAAAATAAAAAAACTCTAAGGGGTCTATTTATGAAGCAGCGGATGCTACTTCCGACCCTCTCCGCTTCAGTTCCGACTGAAACAGAAGTTAAGAAGCAGGGGTCCTAAGACGGCTGCTTCTTAACTCGTCCGCCACCTCTGATGTGGCGGACAGCAATCAGCCCAATCGAATACGATCTGGTTGATTGACACCCCCTGCTAGCGGGGTATGCGGTCTGCATTTATCGATGTGCGGAGGACATGATTTGCTATAGTGGATCATGTCTGTCAGCACCTATGTAAATAGACTCCTGAGATTACAAAAAATAATAAATGAAATTATCAAAAATAATAAAAATTACACCTAATCAAATAGCCCTATAAAAATAAAAAAGCCCCCAAAAATAAAAATACCCCCTAACCTAACAATAAACTACCAATAGCCCTTAAAAGGGCCTTTTGTAGGGCATTGACCTAAGTTTAACAGCTCTTTAACCTACAAAAAAATTACAAAGTACCCCCAACAGTAAAACTCCCCACACAACCAACCCCCCAAATAAAAAAACCTAAGTCTAAAATAAACCTAAGCTACCCATTTCCCTAAAGGGGCATTTGTATGGGCATTACCCTTAAAAGGGCATTCAGTTCTTTTACCGCCCATCCCTAATCTAAAAAAAAAACACTCCAGAAAATCAACTCACAGCTCCTGAAGTCCGGACATCCATCTTCATTCAGGCGGCGAGAAGTCTTCATCCAGGCGGCATCTTCTATCTTCATCCCGGTGCCACGGAGCTGTGGAGGCACGGAGCATCATCGCCGGTGGCGCGGACATTCAGCGTGGAGGATACTCTTCATACAATCACCGCCTTACACTGAAGCTTGAATGCAAGGTAACCATTTAAATATGGGGTGCCTTGCATTCCTATTGGCTGACATTTTTAAATCAGCCAATAGGATGAAAGGTACTGAAATCCTATTGGCTGATTTGATCAGCATATAGGATTTCAGTAGCTCTCATCCTATTGGTTGATTTGAAAATGTCAGCCAATAGGAATGCAAGGTACCCCATATTTAAACGGGTACTTTGCATTCAAGCTTCAGTGTACGACGGTGATCGTATGAAGAGGATCATCCATGCTGGATGTCCGCACCACCGGCGACGATGCTCCACGCCTCCACAGCTCCGTGCCACCGGATAAAGATAGAAGATGCCGCCTGGATGAAGACTTCTCATCTCCTGGATGAAGATGGATGACCGGACTTCAGGAACTCTGAGTAGATTTTCTGAGGTTAGTCTTAGTTTTTATTTAATTGGGGGTGTTTTTTTTTTTGATTAGGGATGGGAAGTAAAAGAGCTGAATGTTCTTTCAAGGGCAATGCCCATACAAATGGGTATCTTAGGTTTATTTTAGACTTAGGTTTTTTATTATGGGGGTTGGTTGGGTGGGGGGTTTTACTGTTGGGGGACTTTGTAATTTTTTGTAGCTAAAAGAGCTGTATAACTTAGGGCAATGCCCTTTTCATGGCTATTGGTAGTTTATTGTTAGGTTATGGGGTGTTTTTATTTATGCAGGCTTTTTTATTTTTTTAGGGCTATTAGATTAGGTGTAATTTTTATTATTTTTAATCATTTCGTTTATTATTTTTTGTAATCTGAGAGTTTTTTTTTTTTCGTAGTGTTAGGATTATTTAATATTGTAATGTTAGGGTTTTAATTTTTTTTTCTTAGTGTTAGGATTATTTAATATTGTAATGTTAAGTTTTTTTAATTTTCATTTCTTTTTTTTATTTCACAGGTAAGTTTTTATTTATTTAAAGATAGTTATATTGTAAGTTTAATTTTAAATTAGGGGAGTGTTAGGTTTAGGGGTTAATAGTTTAATTTAGAGTGCTGGGATGTGGGGGCCCGGTGGTTTAGGGGTTAATAGATTTATTTTATTAGTAGTGATGTGGGGGGCTGGTGGTTTAGGGGTTAATATGTTAATTATCGTAGTAGTGATGCGGGCGGCCGGTGGTTTAGGGGTTAATATGTTAATTATAGTAGTAGCAATGTGGGATGGCAGTGGTTTAGGGGTTAATATATTTATTCAGTGTTAGCGATTTGGGTGGGCAGCAGATATGGGGTGTCGGTGAATAGGTTTAATATAGTGTTTACGATGGGGGAGGGTGGCGGTTTAGGGGTTAACAGGTTTAGTGTACTTTGTAACATTTTAGTTATGAGTTTTGTGAAAAAATTTTGTTTTGCAAAATCCATAACTACTGCTCTCAGATTGCGGAATGGATCAGGGCGGTATAGGCTATAACACAAGCATTTTAGCTGGATCGCACAACCTGTAATACGGCGCTATGGAATTCCCGCAATCAAATGTCATTTTTTGAGTGCGGAATGGAGAGTTGCGTTAAGACTTAAATGCTTCCGTTATAGCTATACCGCAGCGACTTGTAATACGGGAGACCTGTCCATTCAGTACGCAATGGACAATTTTAGATACCCAAGGGACACTTTTAGATACCCTATTGGTTCTGAGAGGGTTTGCTGCATTGTTTTTCTCTGTTAAAGTAAGATTATCTGTTTAAGTAGAGAGTAAATGAAAGAAAGGAATTTTTAAATTGTTTACTGTGTAAAGGGTAAACTGTTTTTATTTAAGCTGCTTTTAACTTTTAAATGATACTTTTTTTTTCTCTTTTTTCTGTGAGTGTAATTAGGGAAGGGATTAGTTTCACCTGTGTGGGCCTAGACTTACTCAGTAACTCTGGAAGCTTTGCTCTGAGAGGGTTTACTGCATTTATTTTCTCTGTTAAAGTAAGATTTTCTTATTCAAATACTGCATAATTTGAATCGAATTATGAAATATTCGAATTAGAAAATTTTGAATCAATATATTTGTAATCATATTTCTAATGCTCTCTTTAAAGAGACATGACACAATTTTTTTTTATTTCAGGATTCAGATAGAACATACAATTTTAACCCATTGAGTGCTAACAATGACTCTAAACCATTGTACGTTTTCCCACTCAGGTGTTAACGACGGCTGTGAGCCGCCACTACCACTCCCCCCACCTTGATGGAGTTCTCAGGACCCCCATCCACTTCTACCCCAGTGATCTGGCCTGGATACTCACAGGCATCGTCGGGGCTTCCCTCCCCTCGCGGTGACGTCACACGCAATTATGACAGCATTGTGCACCTTTATTTAAAACTGACAATTGTCAGTTATAGGGAGATGGGGGCATGCTGCTTAGAAGCCTGTATCTCAGACATCTAAGCAGCTACCATTGGAAAGGTAATTGGCTATATTATTGGGGTGTAAAATAAAAAATAAAAAAGGATTTGGAGGTCTCTAAAGCACATAAATAAAAATCAAAATTGCCTAGAGACCCCCAAAATACATTTTATAAAAATAAACTTGTTTATTTTTGAAAAATAAATATTGGTTTAAGTATTATAGCTAAATGATCGTGGTGGTATCCAGCGTTACCCCAGTGATCACCTAGCTGAGAATTGTCGCATTCCCTTTTACAATACGGACCAATATTATATTTGTAATCCCATGATCACCTGGATAATGTGGTTACAAATTAATACATGGTATGCTATTTAAAAAAAACACCAAATAATATTTTTATAATCAGTCTTTTAGCTTTCAAAACTTCTGTATTTTTACTGCAAAGAAGCTTATTTTTTGTAATAAAAATTACATATTTTCTAGCAACATAACTTGTTTTTTATGCAAAGCACCATATTCCATTAATTGTTGCGCACCTCAATTATGTGCTAGAGATACATGTAGCCCCTCATTTGATGCAACAAAGGGTGTACTTTCTACAAATGTGTGCTTTATGTAACATATTTTAATTTTCCAACTGGCTAGAACTGTTTAATTGCAGACATGGCAATCTTGAAATTGTCTAAAAAAATTGCCTTTTAACATTTATGGGTTATGTCTGCAATCAGACAGCTGCAAAAACCTGGGAACTAAGATACATGAAATAAAGTACACATTTTTGGAAAGTGCACCCCTTGGCGCATCAAATGAGGGGTAACATGTATTGCTAGCACAAAAATAGACAATGTAATAATAAGTGAAATAGGCTTAGTTTTTTTTTTTTTTTTTAAGCAATGCAACTTATTGCAGCGCACCCCAAAATCATGCTAGGAATACTTGTAGACCCTCATTTAATGCACCAAGGGGTGTACTTCAGCAAATGTGTGCTTTGTGTACCCCACTTTAATTTCTCAGGTGACTAGAACTCTTTAATTGCTGAAAACAGTACAGTAAATTCTAAGATGCTGTTTTTGATAATTTATCAAATTGACATGCCTGCAATAAAACAGTGGGAAAAAACATTCAAATGTTCCTAATTTCTGCCTATTTCAGACAGGCGTCCCCTCAATTCCGATTGGCTGATAGGATTCTATCAGCCAATCGGAATTAAGGTAGGAAAAATCTGATTGGCTGATGGAATCAGCCAATCAGATTGAGCTCGCATTCTATTGGCTGTTCCGATCAGCCAATAGAATGCAAGCTCAATCTGATTGGCTGATTTGATCAGCCAATCGGATTGAACTTGAATCTGATTGGCTGATTCCATCAGCCAATCAGATTTTCCTACCTTAATTCCGATTGGCTGATAGAATCCTATCAGCCAATCGGAATTGAGGGGACGCCATCTTGGATGACGTCCCTTAAAGGAGCCGTCATTCGTCGTAGTCCGTCGGTGAAGAAGGTGGTTCCGCGTCGGCGGAAGGAAGATTCAAGACCCGGCTTGGAAGATGACTTCGCCCGGATAGAAGACATCTTCAGCGCCTCTTGGAAGATGACATCGGCCGGATCAAAGACTTCTTCAGCGCCGCCTGGATGATGACTTCATCGGATGGAAGATTTCTTCAGCGCCGCTTGGAGGATTAACTTCTTCCGCTCCAGATGTCCTCTTCAGTTCCATCGGTGGCTCGGCTGAGTGAAGACGACTCAAGGTAGGATGATCTTCAGGGAATTAGTGTTAGGTTTTTGTAAGGGGGGTTTGGGTTAGATTAGGGGTATGTGGGTGGTGGGTTTTAATGTTGGGGGGGGTTGTATTTTTCTTTTACAGGCAAAAGAGCTGAAATTTTTGGGGCATGCCCCCACAAATGGCCCTTTTAAGGGCTGGTAAGGTAAAAGAGCTTTGAAATTTATTTAATTTAGAATAGGGTAGGGATTTTTCTTATTTTTTAGTTTGTTATTTTATTAGGGGGCTTAGATTAGGTGTAAGTAGCTTAAAATTGTTGTAATATTTTTAACATGTTTGTAACTTATTTTTTTATTTTTTGTAACTTAGCTTTTTTTATTTTTTGTACTTTAGTTAGTTTATGTAATTGTTTTTAATTGTAGTTATTTGTAGGTAGTTTATTTAGTTAATTTAATGATGGTGTAGTATTAGGTTTAATTGTAACTTAGGTTAGGATTTATTTTACAGGTAATTTTGTATTTCTTTTAGCTAGGTAGTTATTAAATAGTTAATAACTATTTAATAACTATTCTAACTAGCTAAAATAAATACAAAGTTACCTGTAAAATAAATATAAATCCTAAGATAGCTATAATATAATTATTAATTATATTGTAGCTATCTTAGGGTTTATTTTACAGGTAAGTATTTATTTTTAAATAGGAATAATTTATTAAAGTATAGTGTAGTGTTAGGTGTAATTGTAACTTAGGTTAGGATTTATTTCACAGGTACATTTCTCTTTATTTTAGCTAGGTAAGCTATTAAATAGTTAATAACTATTTAATAGTTATTGTACATGGTTAAAATAAATTGAAAGTTACCTGTCAAATAAATATAAATCCTAAGATAGCTAGAATATAATTCTTATTTATATTGTAGCTATATTAGGGTTTATTTTAAAGGTAAGTATTTAGTTTTAAATAGGATTCATTTAGTTAATAAGAGTTAATTTATTTAGATTTATTTAATTAATATTTAAGTTAGGGGGGCGTTAGGGTTAGGTTTAGGGGTTAATAATTTTATTACAGTGGCGGCGGCGTAGTGGGGGGCAGGATAGGGGTTAATAAATTTATTATAGGTGGCGACGGTGTAGGGGGGGCAGATTAGGGGTTAATAAATTTATTATAGGTGGCGACGGTGTAGGGGGGGCAGGATAGGGGTTAATAGGTTTAATATAGGTTGCGGCGGGTTCATGGAGTGGCGGTTTAGGGGTTAAACTATTTATTTAGTTGCGGAGAGGTGCGGGATCAGCAGGATAGGGATTAATAATTTTATAATAGAGGGCGACGGTGTAGGGGGGGCAGGATAGGGGTTACTAGGTATACTGTAGGTGGCAGCGGTGTCCGGGAGCGGCGGTTTAGGGGTTAATACATTTATAAGAGTTGCGGCAGGGTCTAGGAGCGGCGGTTTAGGGGTTAATACATTTATAAGAGTTGCGGCAGGGTCTAGGAGCGGCGGTTTAGGGGTTAATACATTTATAAGAGTTGCGGCAGGGTCTAGGAGCGGCGGTTTAGGGGTTAGTAACTTTATTTAGTTGCGGGGGGCTCCGGGGGCGCCGGTATAGGGGGTAGAACAGTGCAGTTTAGTGTGAGTGCTTAGTGACAGGCTAGCAATAAAGCTGGGAAAAAGCCGAAGGGCAGCGAGATCGGATGAGTGATAACTGTCACAGTCCGCTGCTCATCGCCCCGCGGCTTTTTGACAGCTTTATTTGATAACTTAGGCGAACGTATTCAAGGTCCGCGGCGGTGAAGGTAGGCGAGTTTAGGCGGACGTATTGGGCCGGCGAAGCCAGAAAAGTAGACGGCTTGATAACTACCCCCCATACAGTACACATAAATAAAAAGAGAGAAGCGCTCAACCTGGGAACGAACAATAGCATAATAGCTTGTTCTATGGCTAGTTACCACCCTAGAAGCAGCCTCTTTTTGCTCAGTATGAGCCTTTCACAGAGAAGAACTCTCCTGTAGCATATCAGTCTGATCCTGACTTCACAGTACAGTCCAGCCCCGAAATACCAGGCAATCCCTCTCTGAACAAGAGAAACAGCAAAACCTCAGACGTACGTTTCGGCCTATTGTGGGCCTCATCAGTGAGGTGCAGCCATATCCCTCTAGGCACACTGAGCAACGGGTCCACGTCTGGATTCCTGTATCACACTTAGAAAGACTTCCATAAGTGTCATAATTTGCATAAATAAAAAGAGAGAAGCGCTCAACGTGGGAACGAACAACAGCATAATAGCTTGTTCTATGGCTAGTTACCACCCTAGAAGCAGCCTCTTTTTCCTCAGTATGTGCCTTTCACAGAGAAGAACTCTCCTGTAGCATATCAGTCTAATCCTGACTTCACAGTACAGTCCAGCCCCGAAATACCAGGCAATCCCTCTCTGAACAAGAGAAACAGCAAAACCCCAGACGTACGTTTCGGCCTATTGTGGGCCTCGTCAGTGAGGTACAGCCATATCCGTCTAAGCACACTGAGCAACGGGTCCACGTCTGGATTCCCGCATCACACTTAGGGAGACTTCCCTAAGTGTCATAATTTGCATAAATAAAAAGAGAGAAGTGCTCAACCTGGGAACGAACAATAGCATAATAGCTTGTTCCATGGCTAGTAACCACCCTAGAAGCAGCCTCTTTTTGCTCAGTATGTGCCTTTCACAGAGAAGAACTCTCCTGTAGCATATCAGTCTGATCTTGGCTGCACCTCACTGAGGTGGGAAATGGCTTAGCAGCCAAAACAGCCAATTTATCAATGTCTGTCCGACATGATACGCTGTAGCGTATCATGTCCGACAGACATCGCTGAATGCCGACAGCATACGCTGTCGGCATTTAAAGGGACAGTCTACACCAGAATTTTTATTGTTTTAAGAGATAGATAATCCCTTTATTATCCATTCCCCAGTTTTGCATAACCAACACAGTTATAATAATATACTTTTAACCTCTGTGATTATCTTGTATCTAAGCCTCTGCAAACTGCCCCTTTATTTCAGTTCTTTTGACAGACTTGCAGTTTAGCCAATCACTGCCTGCTCTCAGATAACTTCACGTGCACAAGCACAGTGTTATCTATAGGAAATACATGAACTAACACCCTCTAGTGGTGAAAAACTGTTCAAATGCATTCTGAAAAGAGGTGGTCTTCAAGGTCTAAGAAATTAGCATATGAACCTCCTAGATTAAGCTTTCAACTAAGAGAACAAAGCAAAATTGGTGATAAAAGTAAATTGGAAAATTGTTTAAAATTACATGCTCTATCTGAATCATGAAAGTTTATTTTGGCCTAGACTGTCCCTTTAACATTGCACAAGCAAGTCACCAGAACTGCTTGTGCAATGCCACCCCCTGCAGATTCACGGCCAATCAGCCGCTATCAGGGGGTGTCAATCAGCCCAATCGTATAGGATCGGGCAGATTGCAGACCGTAGCCTCAGAGGCAGCGGACCAGTTATGGAGCAGCGGTCTTAAGACCACTGCTTCATAACTGCTGTTTCTGGCAAGCCTGAAAGCTCGGGCGGATACAGGAGCATCAAGCTCCATTCGGAGCTTGAAAATTCGGCCCCAAAGGGTTAGACAACTTTCTAATTTACTTCTATTATCAAATCTGCTTAATTCCCTTTATATCCTTTGCTGAAGGACAATTGAGAGCTAGCTGAAAACATGTAGTCGGCCATTGACAAGAGAAAATGCATGCAGGATAGCTTCCATATTATTTTTCAACAGTGGATACCAAGAGCACAAAGTACATTTTAAAACAGAAAATAATTTAAAAGTGTCTTAAAATAACACACACTATCGGAATAATGCAGGTTTAATTTTGACTTTCCTATCCCTTTAAAGGTAATATTCGAATTCTGCAATAATCTAAATAGAAAAATTCAAATTTATATAATTGTATCTATTATGTATCAGTTTAGTAATTTCCCTAACATATGAACTATTACATTTCTAAATAGTATTTGTTAAATTGAATGTTATATTCTAAATTTCGAATGTGGATATTCAATCTAATTATAACATTCGAAAACGAAAGTAACATTTGATAATCAGAAATAACACTCGATTACTGAATTTTAATGGATTTTCGTTCATATCAATATTCGATTGTCCAAAACGAATGTCCACAGGACTATTTGTTCTACCAAGGGAATTGCACTTTTACCACATTCACCCATCCTTAGCCACAGGAACATTTAATTAGTGTAGCTACTTGTACAGCCATCTTTCCAGTCCTATATCTTTACATTGTTTTGTTGTTTGTTTGTTTTTGATGGTCTTTTACCAAAATGGACACTTGGGGGCTGAATTGCCAATGTCTGGTGGACATGATACGCATGATACTGCGTATCATGTCCGACAGACATCACTGAATGCTAACAGCATACACTGTTGGCATTTAGCATTGCACAAGCAGTTCTAGTGAACTGCTTGTGCAATGCCTCCCCCTGCAGATTCACGAACAATAGGCCGCTAGCAGGGGGTGTCAATCAACCTAATCGTCTAGGATCAGGTTGATTGCTGTCTGTCGATCAGAGGCCGCGGATCCAGTTAAGGAGCAGCAGTCTTAAAGGGACAGTCAACACCAGAATTTTGTTGTTTAAAAAGAAAGATAATCCCTTTATTACCCATTCCCCAGTTTTGCATAACCAACATAGTTATATTAATATACTTTTTACCTCTGTGATTACATTGTTTCTAAGCTTCTGCTGACTGCCCCCTTATTTCAGTTCTTTTGACAGACATGCAGTTTAGCCAATCAGTGCTCAGTCCTAGGTCACTTTACGTGCATGAGCTCAATGTTATCTATATGAAACATGTGAACTAGTGCCCTCTAGTGGTCAAAATGTATTCAGATTAGAGGCAGTCTTCAAGGTCTAAGAAATTAGCATATGAACCTCCTAGTTTTAGCTTTCAACTAAGAATACCCAGAGAACAAAGCAAAATTGGTGATAAAAGTAAATTGGGAAGTTGTTTAAAAGTGCATGCCCTATTTAAAACATGAAAGTTTTTTTGGGACTTGACTGTCCCTTTAAGACCGCTGCTTCTTAACTGCTGTTTCCGGCCACTCCGGGCCTTGTGTAATGGCTGAATTTGGTTACTGTGTCTATGTGGGAAGTGGGCATTTTGGTCTTTTAAACAGAACTGACACTTGGACATGGATTCCTTGATGAGTCTGTGGCTAACCTTGTTATGTAGGTGATTTTTTTTCTTGTAATTGACACTTAGGCATTGGTTGTGTAGGTAATTTAATAACTAATGCACAAATTATCTCTACAACATTTGAATTATTTATTCTACATTCATAATTAATAAAATAGTATCTTTTTATGGAACAAAATTGCCAAATTATTTTCTCCCTGTTCCAAACTGATTGACTAATAGCCTTTTTTTATGTTCCTAAAGCTGAAATTTTCTTTAGCTGACTTTAAAATACTTTAACTAGTTTTCTTTTTTTATATGTTTCTTATAAATGCAATGCTTGATAGTTCAGGAATAGTTACATTCATTTAATAAAGAACACACATATGCATAGAAAATGCCTTTCTTATAACCATATTGCTATTTATACTCAGCTAGATTACGAGTTTTGCGTTATGAATGAAAAAGCATCATTATGCTTCATAACAACGCTTTTTCCCTAACGCCGCTATTACAAGTCTTGTTTACCGCACACCTTTTTGGCCGTCACGCAACGTCCGTACCGCACTTTTAAAAAAGTCCTTTTTCAATGGGACTCCCATAGCGCCGGTATTATGAGTTTTGTTGTGAGGCCAAAAAGTGAGCGGTAAACCCTATACTGACAAGATCTTTACTGCCATCTAAAGTCAGTAGTTATGTGTTTTATGCTACAAAGCTGTAGCATAAAACTCATAACTAAACTGTACACTAACACCCATAAACTACCTATTAACCCCTCAGCCGAGGCCCTCCCGCATCGCAAATACTAAAATAAAAATATTAACCCATAATCTGCCGCTCCTGACATCGCTGCCACTTAAAAAATGTATTATTAACCCCTATTCCACTGCTCCCCGACATCGTTGCCACTATAATAAACCTATTCAACCCCCCCAAACCGTCGCCCTCCCGCATCGCAAACACTATTTAAATATTATTAACCCCTAATCTGCCGTCCGCCAACACCACCGCTATAATAAACCTATTAACTATTAAACCACAAACCCCCACAATGAAATATACTAAAATAAACTATTAACCCCTAAACCTCTGGCCTCCACTACATAAATACATTAACCGCTAAACCTAACGTAACCCTAAGCCTAAGTCTAACCCTAACATCCCCTAACTTAAATATAATTAAAATAAATCTAAATAAAACTTACAATTATTACCTAAATAATTCCTATTTAACACTAAATACTTACCTATAAAATAAAACCTAAGCTAATAACTAATAGTTATATTGTAGCTAGCTTAGGTTTTATTTTTATTTCACAGCTAAGTTTGTATTTACTTTAACTAGGTAGACTAGTTAGTAAATAGTTAATAGACAAAAAAGGATTTTCGTTAGAGATACCAACACTCTATATCTCTAAAAAGCTTGCCCAAAAGGTTGGAATATCTCCCAAATACCAACCTAAGTGAGAGAAATGCAAAGAATATTAATTGGGTAGCGCTAATGAAAGCTTAGAGAAAATATATTAAATATGGATGAATCGTGTGAGTCTAATAAAAGTATACAAATGGCAAAAGGCAGTTTTATTGCCAGTGTTACACGTGAAAGCAATATGTTAGTGTTGATCGTTAACTCTAAAAACACTTAGCGGGTGTAGGAGGAGTGTAAATGAATACTGGATTGTTAAATAGAGAGCGAATGCATGAAGCAAATATTAGATACAGTGTTATACACAAACGATTAAAAATAATTTGATATTTTATATTTTATGAATGAAGCAGGTTAAAAATATACAAGGGTGCCAGCACCAGATACAATGAGTAAATTACAATAAAAATTCAAATGTGTAATACAAAAGTGTATCATGAAATTTCAATTTTACACATTCCGCAACGCAAAAAATATGAAGTTACAAAATGGGACCACTAAGAAATTTGAAGGGACCACTAGCTCTTGGGCAACTTTTTCAACCCGTATATATATATATATATATATATATATATATATATATATATATATATATATATATATATATATATATATATATATATATATATATATATATCTTAATTCATATGTATGCATCTCAATGTTAAAGCCTGTTTTTAACTTGATGATTTTTATTGTAATTTACTCATTGTATCTGGTGCTGGCACCCTTGTATATTTTTAACCTGCTTCATTCATAAAATATAAAATATCAAATTATTTTTAATCGTTTGTGTATAACACTATATCTAATATTTGCTTCATGCATTCGCTCTCTATTTAACAATCCAGTATTCATTTACACTCCTCCTACACCCACTAAGTGTTTTTAGAGTTAACGATCAACACTAACATATTGCTTTCACGTGTAACACTGGCAATAAAACTGCCTTTTGCCATTTGTATACTTTTATTAGAATCACACGATTCATTTATATTTAATATATTTTCTCTAAACTTTCATTAGCGCTACTAAATCAATATTCTTTGCATTAGTAAATAGTTATTAATTTTTACTAACTAGCTAGTTAAAATAAATACAAATTTACCTGTAAAATAAAACCCGCCTTACACTAAAACCTAACATTACAATAAAATAAAATAAATTAAATTAATAAAATACAATTATCTAAATTGCAAAAAAAAAATAAGCACTAAATTACACAAAATAAAAAACTAAATTATCAAAAATAAAAACAAATTACTCCTAATCTAATAGCCCTATCAAAATAAAAAAAACCTAGCCTACACTAAACTGCCAATGGCCCTTAAAAGGGCCTTTTGTGGGGCATTGCCCCAAAGAAATCAGCTCTTTTACCTGTAAAAAAAAATACAAACATCCACCCAACAGTAGAACCCACCACCACCCAACCAAACCCCCCAAATAAAAACCTATCTAAATAAACTTAAGCTAACCATTGCCCTGAAAAGGGCATTTGGATGGGCATTGCCCTTAAAAGGGCATTTAGCTCTTTTACATTACCCAAACCCTAAGCTAAAAATAAAACCCACCCAATAAACCTTTAAAAAAACACTAACTCCCGACAATCCACTTACAGTTTTCGAAGACCGGACATCCATCCTCATCCAGGCGGCAGAAGTCTTCATCCAAGCGGGCAGAAGTCTTCATCCAAGTGGGGAGAAGTCTTCATCCAGACGGCATCTTCTATCTTCATCCATCCAGCGCGGAGCAGGTCCATCTTCAAGACATGGAGCATCCTCTTCTTACGATTGCCACTGGAAAATTAAGTTTCCCTTTAAGTGACGTCATCCGAAAGATGGCGTCCCTTACATTCCGATTGGCTGATAGAATTATTTTCCCCTATTGGCTGATAGAATTCGGGCCAATGGCAGTTTAGTGTAGGCTAAGGTTTTTTTTTATTTTGGGTGGGCTTTTTTATTTTGATAGGGCTGGTAGATTAGGAGTAATTCATTTTTATTTTTGATAAATTCATTTTTTATTTTGTGTAATTTAGTGTTTATTTTTTTGTAATTTAGATAATTGTATTTTATTAATTTAATTTATTTTATTAATTTAATTTATTTTATTTATTGTAATGTTAGGTTTTAGTGTAAGGCAGGTTATGTTTTATTTTACAGGTAACTTTGTATTTATTTTAACTAGGTAGTTAGTAAATAGTTAATAACTATTTGCTAACTAGTCTACCTAGTTAAAATAAATACAAAATTACAAGTGAAATAAAAATAAAACCTAAGCTAGCTACAATATAACTATTACTTATATTGTAGCTAGCTTAGTTTTTTTTTACAGGTAAGTATTTAGTTTTAAATAGGTATTATTTAGGTAATAATTGTAAATTTAATTTAGATTTATTTTAATTATATTTAAGTTAGGGGGGTTAGGGTTAGATTTAGGCTTACATTAGAGTTAAGTTATGCTTAGGGTTAGGGTTACGTTAGGATTAGGTTTAGGGGTTAATATATTTATTTAGTGTTAGTGATGTGGGAGGCCAGAGGTTTAGGGGTTAATAACTTTAGTATAGTGGCGGCGATATTGGGGGCGGCAGATTAGGGGTTAATAACTGTAATGTAGGTGGCGGCGATATCGGGAGCAGCAGATTAGGGGTTAATAGTTTTATTTAGGTGGTGGCGATGTTAGGGGCAGCAGATTAGGGGGTTAATAACATTATATAGGTTGTGGCAATGTTAGGGGCAGCAGATTAGGGGTGTTTAGATGTGGGGTTTATGTTAGGGTGTTAGGTTTAAATGTAACTTTTTCTTTCCCCATAGACATCAATGGGACTGCGTTACGGAGCTTTTATTTCCGCGATTGCAGGTGTTAGGCTTTTTTTTAGCCGACTCTCAATGTCTATGGGAAAATCGTGCACGAGCACATCAAAACACTGCTTGTATTTGGGTGAGGTATGGAGATCAACGCAACCATATCGCCCGCGCAAGCCGGGTTTTACAAAACCTGTAATAGTAGCGCTATAGGGAGGTTAAATACCGCCGCTTTTGTGGTGGTCGTTAATTTCCTTATAGCGCTCAAAACTCGTAATCTAGCTGACTGTTTGCAATGCGTTTGGATTACGATGTTCATGTTTAGCAAGTCTATTGTATCTTCTTATATAACTGTAAAACCATATTCCAGTTTTACTGTTATTGATATCTTATAATTTTTTTGTTTACTCAGGTCTTCAAGTTATTCTGCCTGAATATCTGCAGGAACGCTTTGTGCAGGCAGCACTGAGTTACATAGCTTGCAATTCTGAAGGAGAATTTATTTGCAAAGACAATGATTGCTGGTGTCAGTGTGGTTCAAAATTTCCAGAATGCAACTGTCCTTATATAGACATTCGAGCTATGGAAGAAAATCTACTTCGTATCAGTGATACATGGAATATTTACAACAAGGAGTTTGAAGAATCAGGTGTGCTTTGTTTTTGAGATTTTTTAAACATTTGAAATATGTGTTTTATTTGTTTATATTTTTATAATTTTTGAAGAATCAGGTGAGCTGTTTTGTTTATATTTTTACAATTTGTGATTTCAATTGCAACTACTTAAATTACTATACATTAAGGGCCATATTATGAGTGGAGCACAAATGTTTGCGCACAAGTGATAAGAGGTTTATCGCAGGGGGTTGTGCTCATGGGGCTTATCACTTGTTTTACGAGTTGAAAGTAAATGTGATCGCTTGCATACAAAGAGAGAAGCGCTCTACCAGGAACAAACAACAGCTCAGTGGCTTGTTCTATGGCGATTTACCACCCGGAAGCAGCCTCTTTTAGACCAGTGTGCTTTTCACAGAAGAAAACTTTCCTGAAGTATATCAGTCTGATCCCGCCAAGTAAGGTCAGTCCAGCCCCGAAATACCAGGCAATTCTCCTCTGAACAAGGAACATGACAACCCCAGACGATCGTTTCGGCCTTCTATGGGCCTCGTCAGTGAGGTGCAGCCACATTCCTCTAAGCACACTGGGCAAGGAGTCCACGTCTGGTTTCCCCCATCACCCATAGGGAGACTTCCCCAGGGTCATAATAATTTGCATACAAAGAGAGAAGCGCTCTACCAGGAACGAACAACAGCTCAGTGGCTTGTTCTATGGCGATTTACCACCCGGAAGCAGCCTCTTTTAGACCAGTGTGCTTTTCACAGAAGAAAACTTTCCTGAAGTATATCAGTCTGATCCCGCCAAGTAAGGTCAGTCCAGCCCCGAAATACCAGGCAATTCTCCTCTGAACAAGGAACATGACAACCCCAGACGATCGTTTCGGCCTTCTATGGGCCTCGTCAGTGAGGTGCAGCCACATTCCTCTAAGCACACTGGAAAGGAGTCCACGTCTGGTTTCCCCCATCACCCATAGGGAGACTTCCCCAGGGTCATAATAATTTGCATACAAAGAGAGAAGCGCTCTACCAGGAACGAACAACAGCTCAGTGGCTTGTTCTATGGCGATTTACCACCCGGAAGCAGCCTCTTTTAGACCAGTGTGCTTTTCACAGAAGCTAACTTTCCTGAAGTATATCAGTCTGATCCCGCCAAGTAAGGTCAGTCCAGCCCCGAAATACCAGGCAATTCTCCTCTGAACAAGGAACATGACAACCCCAGACGATCGTTTCGGCCTTCTATGGGCCTCGTCAGTGAGGTGCAGCCACATTCCTCTAAGCACACTGGGCAAGGAGTCCACGTCTGGTTTCCCCCATCACCCATAGGGAGACTTCCCCAGGGTCATAATAATTTGCATACAAAGAGAGAAGCGCTCTACCAGGAACGAACAACAGCTCAGTGGCTTGTTCTATGGCGATTTACCACCCGGAAGCAGCCTCTTTTAGACCAGTGTGCTTTTCACAGAAGAAAACTTTCCTGAAGTATATCAGTCTGATCCCGCCAAGTAAGGTCAGTCCAGCCCCGAAATACCAGGCAATTCTCCTCTGAACAAGGAACATGACAACCCCAGACGATCGTTTCGGCCTTCTATGGGCCTCGTCAGTGAGGTGCAGCCACATTCCTCTAAGCACACTGGGCAAGGAGTCCACGTCTGGTTTCCCCCATCACCCATAGGGAGACTTCCCCAGGGTCATAATAATTTGCATACAAAGAGAGAAGCGCTCTACCAGGAACGAACAACAGCTCAGTGGCTTGTTCTATGGCGATTTACCACCCAGAAGCAGCCTCTTTTAGACCAGTGTGCTTTTCACAGAAGAAAACTTTCCTGAAGTATATCAGTCTGATCCCGCCAAGTAAGGTCAGTCCAGCCCCGAAATACCAGGCAATTCTCCTCTGAACAAGGAACATGACAACCCCAGACGATCGTTTCGGCCTTCTATGGGCCTCGTCAGTGAGGTGCAGCCACATTCCTCTAAGCACACTGGGAAAGGAGTCCACGTCTGGTTTCCCCCATCACCCATAGGGAGACTTCCCCAGGGTCATAATAATTTGCATACAAAGAGAGAAGCGCTCTACCAGGAATGAACAACAGCTCAGTGGCTTGTTCTATGGCGATTTACCACCCGGAAGCAGCCTCTTTTAGACCAGTGTGCTTTTCACAGAAGCTAACTTTCCTGAAGTATATCAGTCTGATCCCGCCAAGTAAGGTCAGTCCAGCCCCGAAATACCAGGCAATTCTCCTCTGAACAAGGAACATGACAACCCCAGACGATCGTTTCGGCCTTCTATGGGCCTCGTCAGTGAGGTGCAGCCACATTCCTCTAAGCACACTGGGCAAGGAGTCCACGTCTGGTTTCCCCCATCACCCATAGGGAGACTTCCCCAGGGTCATAATAATTTGCATACAAAGAGAGAAGCGCTCTACCAGGAACGAACAACAGCTCAGTGGCTTGTTCTATGGCGATTTACCACCCGGAAGCAGCCTCTTTTAGACCAGTGTGCTTTTCACAGAAGAAAACTTTCCTGAAGTATATCAGTCTGATCCCGCCAAGTAAGGTCAGTCCAGCCCCGAAATACCAGGCAATTCTCCTCTGAACAAGGAACATGACAACCCCAGACGATCGTTTCGGCCTTCTATGGGCCTCGTCAGTGAGGTGCAGCCACATTCCTCTAAGCACACTGGGCAAGGAGTCCACGTCTGGTTTCCCCCATCACCCATAGGGAGACTTCCCCAGGGTCATAATAATTTGCATACAAAGAGAGAAGCGCTCTACCAGGAACGAACAACAGCTCAGTGGCTTGTTCTATGGCGATTTACCACCCAGAAGCAGCCTCTTTTAGACCAGTGTGCTTTTCACAGAAGAAAACTTTCCTGAAGTATATCAGTCTGATCCCGCCAAGTAAGGTCAGTCCAGCCCTGAAATACCAGGCAATTCTCCTCTGAACAAGGAACATGACAACCCCAGACGATCGTTTCGGCCTTCTATGGGCCTCGTCAGTGAGGTGCAGCCACATTCCTCTAAGCACACTGGGCAAGGAGTCCACGTCTGGTTTCCCCCATCACCCATAGGGAGACTTCCCCAGGGTCATAATAATTTGCATACAAAGAGAGAAGCGCTCTACCAGGAACGAACAACAGCTCAGTGGCTTGTTCTATGGCGATTTACCACCCGGAAGCAGCCTCTTTTAGACCAGTGTGCTTTTCACAGAAGAAAACTTTCCTGAAGTATATCAGTCTGATCCCGCCAAGTAAGGTCAGTCCAGCCCCGAAATACCAGGCAATTCTCCTCTGAACAAGGAACATGACAACCCCAGACGATCGTTTCGGCCTTCTATGGGCCTCGTCAGTGAGGTGCAGCCACATTCCTCTAAGCACACTGGGCAAGGAGTCCACGTCTGGTTTCCCCCATCACCCATAGGGAGACTTCCCCAGGGTCATAATAATTTGCATACAAAGAGAGAAGCGCTCTACCAGGAACGAACAACAGCTCAGTGGCTTGTTCTATGGCGATTTACCACCCGGAAGCAGCCTCTTTTAGACCAGTGTGCTTTTCACAGAAGAAAACTTTCCTGAAGTATATCAGTCTGATCCCGCCAAGTAAGGTCAGTCCAGCCCCGAAATACCAGGCAATTCTCCTCTGAACAAGGAACATGACAACCCCAGACGATCGTTTCGGCCTTCTATGGGCCTCGTCAGTGAGGTGCAGCCACATTCCTCTAAGCACACTGGGCAAGGAGTCCACGTCTGGTTTCCCCCATCACCCATAGGGAGACTTCCCCAGGGTCATAATAATTTGCATACAAAGAGAGAAGCGCTCTACCAGGAACGAACAACAGCTCAGTGGCTTGTTCTATGGCGATTTACCACCCGGAAGCAGCCTCTTTTAGACCAGTGTGCTTTTCACAGAAGCTAACTTTCCTGAAGTATATCAGTCTGATCCCGCCAAGTAAGGTCAGTCCAGCCCCGAAATACCAGGCAATTCTCCTCTGAACAAGGAACATGACAACCCCAGACGATCGTTTCGGCCTTCTATGGGCCTCGTCAGTGAGGTGCAGCCACATTCCTCTAAGCACACTGGGCAAGGAGTCCACGTCTGGTTTCCCCCATCACCCATAGGGAGACTTCCCCAGGGTCATAATAATTTGCATACAAAGAGAGAAGCGCTCTACCAGGAACGAACAACAGCTCAGTGGCTTGTTCTATGGCGATTTACCACCCGGAAGCAGCCTCTTTTAGACCAGTGTGCTTTTCACAGAAGAAAACTTTCCTGAAGTATATCAGTCTGATCCCGCCAAGTAAGGTCAGTCCAGCCCCGAAATACCAGGCAATTCTCCTCTGAACAAGGAACATGACAACCCCAGACGATCGTTTCGGCCTTCTATGGGCCTCGTCAGTGAGGTGCAGCCACATTCCTCTAAGCACACTGGGCAAGGAGTCCACGTCTGGTTTCCCCCATCTCCCATAGGGAGACTTCCCCAGGGTCATAATAATTTGCATACAAAGAGAGAAGCGCTCTACCAGGAACGAACAACAGCTCAGTGGCTTGTTCTATGGCGATTTACCACCTGGAAGCAGCCTCTTTTAGACCAGTGTGCTTTTCACAGAAGAAAACTTTCCTGAAGTATATCAGTCTGATCCCGCCAAGTAAGGTCAGTCCAGCCCCGAAATACCAGGCAATTCTCCTCTGAACAAGGAACATGACAACCCCAGACGATCGTTTCGGCCTTCTATGGGCCTCGTCAGTGAGGTGCAGCCACATTCCTCTAAGCACACTGGGCAAGGAGTCCACGTCTGGTTTCCCCCATCACCCATAGGGAGACTTCCCCAGGGTCATAATAATTTGCATACAAAGAGAGAAGCGCTCTACCAGGAACGAACAACAGCTCAGTGGCTTGTTCTATGGCGATTTACCACCCGGAAGCAGCCTCTTTTAGACCAGTGTGCTTTTCACAGAAGAAAACTTTCCTGAAGTATATCAGTCTGATCCCGCCAAGTAAGGTCAGTCCAGCCCTGAAATACCAGGCAATTCTCCTCTGAACAAGGAACATGACAACCCCAGACGATCGTTTCGGCCTTCTATGGGCCTCGTCAGTGAGGTGCAGCCACATTCCTCTAAGCACACTGGGCAAGGAGTCCACGTCTGGTTTCCCCCATCACCCATAGGGAGACTTCCCCAGGGTCATAATAATTTGCATACAAAGAGAGAAGCGCTCTACCAGGAACGAACAACAGCTCAGTGGCTTGTTCTATGGCGATTTACCACCCGGAAGCAGCCTCTTTTAGACCAGTGTGCTTTTCACAGAAGAAAACTTTCCTGAAGTATATCAGTCTGATCCCGCCAAGTAAGGTCAGTCCAGCCCCGAAATACCAGGCAATTCTCCTCTGAACAAGGAACATGACAACCCCAGACGATCGTTTCGGCCTTCTATGGGCCTCGTCAGTGAGGTGCAGCCACATTCCTCTAAGCACACTGGGCAAGGAGTCCACGTCTGGTTTCCCCCATTACCCATAGGGAGACTTCCCCAGGGTCATAATAATTTGCATACAAAGAGAGAAGCGCTCTACCAGGAACGAACAACAGCTCAGTGGCTTGTTCTATGGCGATTTACCACCCGGAAGCAGCCTCTTTTAGACCAGTGTGCTTTTCACAGAAGAAAACTTTCCTGAAGTATATCAGTCTGATCCCGCCAAGTAAGGTCAGTCCAGCCCCGAAATACCAGGCAATTCTCCTCTGAACAAGGAACATGACAACCCCAGACGATCGTTTCGGCCTTCTATGGGCCTCGTCAGTGAGGTGCAGCCACATTCCTCTAAGCACACTGGGCAAGGAGTCCACGTCTGGTTTCCCCCATCACCCATAGGGAGACTTCCCCAGGGTCATAATAATTTGCATACAAAGAGAGAAGCGCTCTACCAGGAACGAACAACAGCTCAGTGGCTTGTTCTATGGCGATTTACCACCCGGAAGCAGCCTCTTTTAGACCAGTGTGCTTTTCACAGAAGCTAACTTTCCTGAAGTATATCAGTCTGATCCCGCCAAGTAAGGTCAGTCCAGCCCCGAAATACCAGGCAATTCTCCTCTGAACAAGGAACATGACAACCCCAGACGATCGTTTCGGCCTTCTATGGGCCTCGTCAGTGAGGTGCAGCCACATTCCTCTAAGCACACTGGGCAAGGAGTCCACGTCTGGTTTCCCCCATCACCCATAGGGAGACTTCCCCAGGGTCATAATAATTTGCATACAAAGAGAGAAGCGCTCTACCAGGAACGAACAACAGCTCAGTGGCTTGTTCTATGGCGATTTACCACCCGGAAGCAGCCTCTTTTAGACCAGTGTGCTTTTCACAGAAGCTAACTTTCCTGAAGTATATCAGTCTGATCCCGCCAAGTAAGGTCAGTCCAGCCCCGAAATACCAGGCAATTCTCCTCTGAACAAGGAACATGACAACCCCAGACGATCGTTTCGGCCTTCTATGGGCCTCGTCAGTGAGGTGCAGCCACATTCCTCTAAGCACACTGGGCAAGGAGTCCACATCTGGTTTCCCCCATCACCCATAGGGAGACTTCCCCAGGGTCATAATAATTTGCATACAAAGAGAGAAGCGCTCTACCAGGAACGAACAACAGCTCAGTGGCTTGTTCTATGGCGATTTACCACCCGGAAGCAGCCTCTTTTAGACCAGTGTGCTTTTCACAGAAGAAAACTTTCCTGAAGTATATCAGTCTGATCCCGCCAAGTAAGGTCAGTCCAGCCCCGAAATACCAGGCAATTCTCCTCTGAACAAGGAACATGACAACCCCAGACGATCGTTTCTGCCTTCTATGGGCCTCGTCAGTGAGGTGCAGCCACATTCCTCTAAGCACACTGGGCAAGGAGTCCACGTCTGGTTTCCCCCATCACCCATAGGGAGACTTCCCCAGGGTCATAATAATTTGCATACAAAGAGAGAAGCGCTCTACCAGGAACGAACAACAGCTCAGTGGCTTGTTCTATGGCGATTTACCACCCGGAAGCAGCCTCTTTTAGACCAGTGTGCTTTTCACAGAAGAAAACTTTCCTGAAGTATATCAGTCTGATCCCGCCAAGTAAGGTCAGTCCAGCCCCGAAATACCAGGCAATTCTCCTCTGAACAAGGAACATGACAACCCCAGACGATCGTTTCGGCCTTCTATGGGCCTCGTCAGTGAGGTGCAGCCACATTCCTCTAAGCACACTGGGCAAGGAGTCCACGTCTGGTTTCCCCCATCACCCATAGGGAGACTTCCCCAGGGTCATAATAATTTGCATACAAAGAGAGAAGCGCTCTACCAGGAACGAACAACAGCTCAGTGGCTTGTTCTATGGCGATTTACCACCCGGAAGCAGCCTCTTTTAGACCAGTGTGCTTTTCACAGAAGAAAACTTTCCTGAAGTATATCAGTCTGATCCCGCCAAGTAAGGTCAGTCGAGCCCCGAAATACCAGGCAATTCTCCTCTGAACAAGGAACATGACAACCCCAGACTATCGTTTCGGCCTTCTATGGCCCTCGTCAGTGAGGTGCAGCCACATTCCTCTAAGCACACTGGGCAAGGAGTCCACGTCTGGTTTCCCCCATCACCCATAGGGAGACTTCCCCAGGGTCATAATAATTTGCATACAAAGAGAGAAGCGCTCTACCAGGAACGAACAACAGCTCAGTGGCTTGTTCTATGGCGATTTACCACCCGGAAGCAGCCTCTTTTAGACCAGTGTGCTTTTCACAGAAGAAAACTTTCCTGAAGTATATCAGTCTGATCCCGCCAAGTAAGGTCAGTCCAGCCCCGAAATACCAGGCAATTCTCCTCTGAACAAGGAACATGACAACCCCAGACGATCGTTTCGGCCTTCTATGGGCCTCGTCAGTGAGGTGCAGCCACATTCCTCTAAGCACACTGGGCAAGGAGTCCACGTCTGGTTTCCCCCATCACCCATAGGGAGACTTCCTGAGGGTCATAATAATTTGCATACAAAGAGAGAAGCGCTCTACCAGGAACGAACAACAGCTCAGTGGCTTGTTCTATGGCGATTTACCACCCGGAAGCAGCCTCTTTTAGACCAGTGTGCTTTTCACAGAAGAAAACTTTCCTGAAGTATATCAGTCTGATCCCGCCAAGTAAGGTCAGTCCAGCCCCGAAATACCAGGCAATTCTCCTCTGAACAAGGAACATGACAACCCCAGACGATCGTTTCGGCCTTCTATGGGCCTCGTCAGTGAGGTGCAGCCACATTCCTCTAAGCACACTGGGCAAGGAGTCCACGTCTGGTTTCCCCCATCACCCATAGGGAGACTTCCCCAGGGTCATAATAATTTGCATACAAAGAGAGAAGCGCTCTACCAAGAGCGAACAACAGCTCAGTGGCTTGTTCTATGGCGATTTACCACCCGGAAGCAGCCTCTTTTAGACCAGTGTGCTTTTCACAGAAGAAAACTTTCCTGAAGTATATCAGTCTGATCCCGCCAAGTAAGGTCAGTCCAGCCCCGAAATACCAGGCAATTCTCCTCTGAACAAGGAACATGACACCCAGACGATCGTTTCGGCCTTCTATGGGCCTCGTCAGTGAGGTGGAGCCACATTCCTCTAAGCACACTGGGCAAGGAGTCCACGTCTGGTTTCCCCCATCACCCATAGGGAGACTTCCCCAGGGTCATAATAATTTGCATACAAAGAGAGAAGCGCTCTACCAGGAACGAACAACAGCTCAGTGGCTTGTTCTATGGCGATTTACCACCCGGAAGCAGCCTCTTTTAGACCAGTGTGCTTTTCACAGAAGAAAACTTTCCTGAAGTATATCAGTCTGATCCCGCCAAGTAAGGTCAGTCGAGCCCCAAAATACCAGGCAATTCTCCTCTGAACAAGGAACATGACAACCCCAGACTATCGTTTCGGCCTTCTATGGCCCTCGTCAGTGAGGTGCAGCCACATTCCTCTAAGCACACTGGGCAAGGAGTCCACGTCTGGTTTCCCCCATCACCCATAGGGAGACTTCCCCAGGGTCATAATAATTTGCATACAAAGAGAGAAGCGCTCTACCAGGAACGAACAACAGCTCAGTGGCTTGTTCTATGGCGATTTACCACCCGGAAGCAGCCTCTTTTAGACCAGTGTGCTTTTCACAGAAGAAAACTTTCCTGAAGTATATCAGTCTGATCCCGCCAAGTAAGGTCAGTCCAGCCCCGAAATACCAGGCAATTCTCCTCTGAACAAGGAACATGACAACCCCAGACGATCGTTTCGGCCTTCTATGGGCCTCGTCAGTGAGGTGCAGCCACATTCCTCTAAGCACACTGGGCAAGGAGTCCACGTCTGGTTTCCCCCATCACCCAAAGGGAGACTTCCTGAGGGTCATAATAATTTGCATACAAAGAGAGAAGCGCTCTACCAGGAACGAACAACAGCTCAGTGGCTTGTTCTATGGCGATTTACCACCCGGAAGCAGCCTCTTTTAGACCAGTGTGCTTTTCACAGAAGAAAACTTTCCTGAAGTATATCAGTCTGATCCCGCCAAGTAAGGTCAGTCCAGCCCCGAAATACCAGGCAATTCTCCTCTGAACAAGGAACATGACAACCCCAGACGATCGTTTCGGCCTTCTATGGGCCTCGTCAGTGAGGTGCAGCCACATTCCTCTAAGCACACTGGGCAAGGAGTCCACGTCTGGTTTCCCCCATCACCCATAGGGAGACTTCCCCAGGGTCATAATAATTTGCATACAAAGAGAGAAGCGCTCTACCAGGAACGAACAACAGCTCAGTGGCTTGTTCTATGACGATTTACCACCCGGAAGCAGCCTCTTTTAGACCAGTGTGCTTTTCACAGAAGAAAACTTTCCTGAAGTATATCAGTCTGATCCCGCCAAGTAAGGTCAGTCCAGCCCCGAAATACCAGGCAATTCTCCTCTGAACAAGGAACATGACACCCAGACGATCGTTTCGGCCTTCTATGGGCCTCGTCAGTGAGGTGGAGCCACATTCCTCTAAGCACACTGGGCAAGGAGTCCACGTCTGGTTTCCCCCATCACCCATAGGGAGACTTCCCCAGGGTCATAATAATTTGCATACAAAGAGAGAAGCGCTCTATCAGGAACGAACAACAGCTCAGTGGCTTGTTCTATGGCGATTTACCACCCGGAAGCAGCCTCTTTTAGACCAGTGTGCTTTTCACAGAAGAAAACTTTCCTGAAGTATATCAGTCTGATCCCACCAAGTAAGGTCAGTCCAGCCCCGAAATACCAGGCAATTCTCCTCTGAACAAGGAACATGACAACCCCAGACGATCGTTTCGGCCTTCTATGGCCCTCGTCAGTGAGGTGCAGCCACATTCCTCTAAGCACACTGGGCAAGGAGTCCACGTCTGGTTTCCCCCATCACCCATAGGGAGACTTCCCCAGGGTCATAATAATTTGCATACAAAGAGAGAAGCGCTCTACCAGGAACGAACAACAGCTCAGTGGCTTGTTCTATGGCGATTTACCACCCGGAAGCAGCCTCTTTTAGACCAGTGTGCTTTTCACAGAAGAAAACTTTCCTGAAGTATATCAGTCTGATCCCGCCAAGTAAGGTCAGTCCAGCCCCGAAATACCAGGCAATTCTCCTCTGAACAAGGAACATGACAACCCCAGACGATCGTTTCGGCCTTCTATGGGCCTCGTCAGTGAGGTGCAGCCACATTCCTCTAAGCACACTGGGCAAGGAGTCCACGTCTGGTTTCCCCCATCACCCATAGGGAGACTTCCCCAGGGTCATAATAATTTGCATACAAAGAGAGAAGCGCTCTACCAGGAACGAACAACAGCTCAGTGGCTTGTTCTATGGCGATTTACCACCCGGAAGCAGCCTCTTTTAGACCAGTGTGCTTTTCACAGAAGAAAACTTTCCTGAAGTATATCAGTCTGATCCCGCCAAGTAAGGTCAGTCCAGCCCCGAAATACCAGGCAATTCTCCTCTGAACAAGGAACATGACAACCCCAGACGATCGTTTCGGCCTTCTATGGGCCTAGTCAGTGAGGTGCAGCCACATTCCTCTAAGCACACTGGGCAAGGAGTCCACGTCTGGTTTCCCCCATCACCCATAGGGAGACTTCCCCAGGGTCATAATAATTTGCATACAAAGAGAGAAGCTCTCTACCAGGAACGAACAACAGCTCAGTGGCTTGTTCTATGGCGATTTACCACCCGGAAGCAGCCTCTTTTAGACCAGTGTGCTTTTCACAGAAGAAAACTTTCCTGAAGTATATCAGTCTGATCCCGCCAAGTAAGGTCAGTCCAGCCCCGAAATACTAGGCAATTCTCCTCTGAACAAGGAACATGACAACCCCAGACGATCGTTTCGCCTTCTATGGGCCTCGTCAGTGAGGTGCAGCCACATTCCTCTAAGCACACTGGGCAAGGAGTCCACGTCTGGTTTCCCCCATCACCCATAGGGAGACTTCCCCAGGGTCATAATAATTTGCATACAAAGAGAGAAGCGCTCTACCAGGAACGAACAACAGCTCAGTGGCTTGTTCTATGGCGATTTACCACCCGGAAGCAGCCTCTTTTAGACCAGTGTGCTTTTCACAGAAGAAAACTTTCCTGAAGTATATCAGTCTGATCCCGCCAAGTAAAGTCAGTCCAGCCCCGAAATACCAGGCAATTCTCCTCTGAACAAGGAACATGACAACCCCAGACGATCGTTTCGGCCTTCTATGGGCCTCGTCAGTGAGGTGCAGCCACATTCCTCTAAGCACACTTGAGCGCAATCACGATTTACACTTAAATGATTACCGCGACTTTAGAGCTCTGGTTAACTGTTTCACAAAACTATAACGTTGCATAAAGCACATCAAAAATACATTACAAAGTATAGTTACACTCATAATAAAACTATCTTATAAAAATTATTTAAAAAAAATATTGCACACAAAATTTTTAATGGCTCAAATATATGAGATCTCAGGTGTCAGAAAAAAGGCAGGCTTTAACATTGAGATGCATACATATGTATATATATATATATATACGGGTTGAAAAAGTTGCCCAAGAGCTAGTGATCCCTTGAAATTTCTTAGTGGTCCCATTTTGTAACTTCATATTTTTTGCATTGCCGATTGTGTTAAATTGAAATTTCATGATACACTTTTGTATTACACATTTGTATTGACAAAAATATGCTTTCTAAAAACTCAAAATGATGATGAAGCTCTAAAAGTGCTTGAGAAAAGCTCCTCCAGGTCTTGCACACCTCTTCAACTACTCTGCTTAAGCACACCTATATTTAAACAAACCTCTATTTAACACACCTCTGCCACGCCTCCATATATGCTAGAGAGAGAGAAAAAGAGAGAAAGAAAGAAAAAAGCGAGAGAGAGAGAAAGAGAGTAAAAGGATAGAGAGAGAGGAAGAAAGAGAGAGAGAGGAAGGGAGGGAGAGAAAGAGAGAGAGAGGAAGGGAGGGAGAGAGAGAGAGACAGAGGCAATGAAGAAGAGAAAGAGACAGAGGAAGGGAGGGAGAGAGACAGAGAGATAGGGAGGGGAGAGAGAGACAGAAGAAGGAAGGGAGGGAGGGAGAGACAAAGGAAGGGAGAGACAGAGGAAGGAAGGAAGGAAGGAAGGAAGGAAGGAAGGGAGGGAGGGAGGGAGAGAGAGACAGAGGAGGGGAGGGAGAGACAGAGGGAGAGAAAGACAGAGGAAGGGAGGGAGAGACAGAGGAAGGGAGAGACAGAGGAAGGAAGGGAGGGAGAGACAAAGGAAGGGAGGAAAAGACAGAAGAAGGAAGGGAGGGAGAGACAGAAGATGGGAGGGAAATACAGAAGGAGAGAAAGACAGAGGAAGGGAGGGAGAGACAGAGGAAGGGAGGGAGAGACAGAGAAAGGGAGAGATAGAGACGGAGGAAGGGAGGGAGGGAGGGAGGGAGAGAGACAGAGGGAAGGAAGGGAGAGAGAGAGAGAGAGAGAGAGAGAGAGATAGAGGAAGTTTAAGAGAGAGAGAGGGAGAGGAAGTGTGGGGTAAAATTTATCACGTCCATAAAATTGATTTAACACACTTTAGACAGATCTTCAACAAAAAACTGCCAAATGGATATTCTCCAGAATGTTGCAAAGATGTTTACTATGCAGAGATGTCCACAGTAAATTAAATTTAGGAGCTCAATTACTCAGTGGCTAATATGCGCAGCTCTAGTGCTAGATAGAGGCAGATCTCCATAAGTTGTACTTTTTAACAATGCAAAGGGGGAAAAATTTAAGTCCCTTAAATAATTATAAATTGAACATTAACTATTCTCTGTGATCTAAACAGTTTTATGAATGAAATATAATTAGTGGTTCAAAACAAATAGCACAAAAACCTGTCTAAAAGCTCCATATAAAATGGCATAGTTGACATCATGGCACAAGACAGCAGCCAATGGGGCCTATTTATCAAATGTCTTGCAGACCTGATCTGACATTGCGGATCAGGTCCGCAAGACATCGCTAAATGCGGAGAGCAATACGCTCTCCGTATTCAGCATTGCACCAGCAGCTCTTGTGAGCTGCTGGTGCAACGCCGCCCCCTGCAGACTCGCAGCCAATGGGCTGCCATCAGGGAGGTGTCAATCAACCCGATCGTACTCGATCGGGTTGAATTCCGGCTATTCCTGTCTGCCTGCTGAGAGCAAGCGAACAGGGTTATGGAGCAGCTGCTCCATAATTTGTGTTTCTGGCGAGTCTGAAGAATCGCCAGAAACACGGCCATCAAGCTCCGTTTGGAGCTTGATAGGTAGGCCTCAGTGAGTTAACATCACATACAGAAGCCAAGTCTATGACAATTTTTTTCAGCTAAAACCTGGAGACTGCAGCATGGAATGATGTGTAACTGCAGCTGGAGTATTTCTCTACAGACCACAGTTACACTTGTCACTGTCTGTGTTTCACACATTACCCAGACAAAATTTAAAAAGCTGTATGGCAGCCTGCACATGCACACAGGCTTGAAACAAAACGTATGGTTCTCATCCAGTCATTTAGGTGACCCTGCAGGTCACGTATATGGGGTGCAATATCAAACAGTAAAAAGTCCTCAGCTTGCCTACTGAACATTTGTTGCTCCACAGCCTGACACTCGCCAGACCCATCGGAGCTCACTCCTAATGTGCTGCAAGACTAAAGAGCAATGGAGTTCCTGGTTGCAGCACACTGCACTGCTCACCCCCCTCTCCCACTTCAAAGCCAGCACTGTGTATATTTATATATATATATATATATATATAAAAAAATGTAGCGGAATGCCAGCTCAACCCAGCTCAAGTATTGGAATGCCACATCAAGTAATGTATAGATTAACCCCTGATATGTAAATAGATATATCTGGGGGTGCACTGGGGCATAAAAAATATGTGACTAAATTATTAGAAAGAAAAAAGGGGGACAGAAAAAAAGAGGAAATGAAGAAAAGTATGCCCTATGCCAGCACTAATGGTATCAAAATATTGAAAGAAATAAGTCCTCAAAGCTAGATATCGAACCTGTGAGTCTAGGGGGTATAAGCCCCTCTCCTATAAACATGGAAAAAGCTAGTCATATATATTAAAAAAATTCCTTAACTTTAATATTCCAAATATATAGGAACAAGTAAAAATTATTAATAAAACCTATATATATCAAGAAATACCTATCTACCAATGGCTATTGGGGGAACATAATGTGCACTGTCCATGATTAGGGCTCAAATGATATCAGAAGATAAATCTATGCCAAATGAATGCCACATTGGAGTCCAAAAGTGCAAACTGTGTTCAGGTAGTGTTAGTCAAAAGCAGCAGCAGCAGTTCATGTAAACAGTTATATGCCATGCAGAGTAGAAATGAAGTGAAGTAGTTCAGCAATATAGCAATTAGGCAGGCAAGCAGTACAGTTGGTAGAAGCACAGTCGTTTTGTATTTCAAATGTGGTGGATGCTCCCAGAAATTGCTGGGTATACTCGCTACAGGGTACTACCTACTGAGGGATAAACCCTCGCCTAAGGGACCTGTAGTGCAGACAAGTAATATAGACTGATCTCACCCGTCTTCATTTATAAGTAGCGTCCATCTACAGTGATGGATATCAAGCCAGACTCGGTAGAGTGTTTTATACTGCAACCAAATGCAATGAATTAGTTGCTTCCCTTATTGTTCAATCAGAAGAAATAACAAAGGGTAACTGTATAGACTCCCCAATGGTCCAAAGGATCCAGGACCCTCAGCTGGCCTAGCTCAGGTAGGTAGTGCAAAGTACGCTACACATGTTTGGCCACCAGGGATGCTCTGTGCGGCTTCTTTCACAGGAAAGGCACGCTTTGAAGAAGCGGCACAGAGCATCCCTGGTGGTGAAACACATGTAGCGTAGTTTGCAGCTTTGAGGACTTATTTCTTTCAATTTTTTGATACCATTAGTGCTGGCATAGGGCATACTTTTCTTCATTTCCTCTTTTTTTCTGTCCCCCTTTATTCTTTCTAATATTTTAGTCATATATATATATATATATATATATATATATATATATATATATATATGTGTGTGTGTGTGTGTCTATGTGTACATATGTCTATATATATAATAGTGTAGCAGAGAAGTGCACTCTCACTTAAACGTCAACTACCAGGGTGCTAGTAAGTGGTCATAAACAGCATACAAAAAAGACTTGCATTCGCTGGATTTTTAAAAAACAAATGTGACCGTGTAACATTTCGGGGATAATGTATCCCCTTCCTCAGACCTTTTTTACAAGCTGGAACAAAGCTAAGACCTCTATTCAACACCTTCAAAAACAAATGTGACCGTGTAACGTTTCGGGGATAATGTATCCCCTTCCTCAGACCTTTTTAACGAGCTGGAACAAAGCTAAGACCTCTATTCAACACCTTCAATTCGGATGTGGATAAGACCCGATTGCTGATGTTAACCAACAGGTCTTCTGTACTCCCAGAATTTGCTGTTACTAGGGTGGAAGAGGTGGTTTTCCCTCTCCAACCTCCCCTGCGAATATGGGGCCCCCTCCTCTTCTTCTCTGGCCGGCTCTGGTGATGACCCCCTGAAAAACCTGATGCCCAGAGGGTTGACTCCCAATGTGACCACTTGACCCATGGTGGGTATCTGAATCGGACCCGGAGCTAGTATCTACCGTCTGGAGTGTTTGTTTGGTGTGGTATCTCTGTCTCCTTCTTCTCTGCAAAAAGGGTCTCCTATTTTCACCCCCACTTAGCCATCGATACATGGATTTCTCCTTATGATCATCACACACAGTCTGTAATTTTCTGTTTTTAAATTGGACGAGAGTGTCTTTATATTCTTTAATCTGTGTGGCAAGTTTGTCCAACCAGGGCTCTGAGGTATCCTCAATCATGATTGCCTTCTTAGAATTTTCACACACTTGGATCTCATTTTTAATTTTGTCGAGTAGATTTCTAATTTCTTCGGTGACCAGTAGGATCAGATCCAGCAAGCATTTGTTTAAGATCGCGCACCAGCACTTACAAAACTCAGGGTTGTTACTTCCAATAATTGGAAGGTTTCGGATCCTAAAACCCCTGGGGATGAGTTTCCTCCTATAATATTCTGATAGATAGACCCCATGCAATCTTAAGTCTATCTCTTTCTTCTTCAATTTCAGGAGGGCCAGGTACACGGACTGTGCATTATCGGATCCTGTAATGTCATCTTCAGGATTGAATAGTATTCTAGCTGCATCCACTTCTGTGAATGTAAGGGTCTGTAAATCCTCCACGTCTGTATCCATATTCACCTATGTTCCCCAAATAGTGGTGCATACAAAGTGCTGGTGCAATATAGTGCACAAGTGACAGGTAGTCCAATCAAGAAGAGGTCTTTCTCCTTGTGGGTGCAACAACAATACAGTAATAGTGTAGCAGAGAAGTGCACTCTCACTTAAACGTCAACTACCAGGGTGCTAGAAAATGGTCACAAACAGCATACAAAAAAGACTTGCACTCGCTGGATTTTTCAAAAACAAATTTACTGTGACCGTGTAACGTTTCGGGGATAATCATCTGAGGTAGGGGATACATTATCCTCGAAACGTTACAGGGTCACAGTAAATTTGTTTTTGAAAAATCCAGCGAGTGCAAGTATTTTTTTGTATGATATATATATATATATGTGCTTTGGAACCCTTTGAATACATGTAAAAATCATATTTATGCAATATTAATTTTTAATAAAGGTTTTAACTATGTATTTACTGTAAATATTTCACATTCCAATGTTCTGTACATAGCAGAATATGTTCTATATCTATACCTATATATATTCATGTATGTATGTATATACAGTATATATATGTGTAGATATATACTGTACCATAAAAGCATCAGATATATGTAGAAAGAAATGTGAAATATTCATATTTTCATGTCGGGTTAGCACACATGAGAAAATGCAATTGTATTTGTGCAAAAGTGGATTGTTGGTTTTTTTTTCCCACTTTTTTTCTCCATTGACTTCTACGGGGGATGACAATATTCTACATTTTTTCACTTATCGGGTTAGCACTCAAATGAAAACAGTTAACTTTGAACTCGTAATATGAACAAGGACTGCTAATTAATGCTCCTACTCGAGTAGGAGCATTAAATAGCACTCCTTGTAATCTAGCCCTATATGTTTGCTGTGCAAAATCAGCGCCTTATGCAATTACTTGGGACTGTTCTTTACACTATACCAGATTCAGATGTAATTATAGTGCCCATTGATTATATGTAAGATGTAAACCAATTAGAAGAATATGGTCAGAATCATTGCAACAGAGTGTAGTATCGCCACATGTATATGCATAATGGACTCACCACTTGTAGTCAATGTTATCATAACAGCACTATAAATCTACTTGTTATAAGTAAGGAAAAATCTCTGTCGCTGAGCTTGCTTACCAGAAAGAGCATGAAACGCGTAGGCTGTTGGTCCATCTAGGACCTGCTTTTCTATAAACATTTTTTCTGGCATACAGGATAAAAGTTATGTTTTAGATATCCTCTGTTGGCATCTCCTGGATTTCTTTTTACATTTTTATCGCCAACTGTCTTTTACTTCCACCCCTCCAGTCACGCTCTCCCGCTATTAATATGTCTAAATCTATCTTCACATTACCTCTCATACCCCGTGAGATTCATAACATTAAAGGGACACTGAACCCAATTTTTTCTTTTGTGATTCAGATAGAGCATGCAATTTTAAGCAACTTTCTAATTTACTCCTATTATCAAATTTGCTTTATTCTCTTGGTATCTTTAGTTGAAAAGCAAAAATGTTTAGATGCTAGCCCACTTTTGGGGAACAACATGGATTGTTCTTGCTGATTGGTGGATAAATTCACCCACCAATAAACAAGTGCTGTCCGGGTCCGAACCAAAAAGCGACTGGCTCCTTTGCTTAGATACCTTCTTTTTCAAATAAAGATAGCAAGAGAACAAAAAAATTGATAATAGGAGTAAATTAGAAAGTTGCTTAATATTGCATGGTCTATCTGAATCACAAAATAAAAGATTTAGGTTCAGTATCCCTTTAACTATACCTTTTTAACTCTAAACTGATGGATGGCATTCATGTCTGTTTACTAGTGTGTGGCTAGTTCCTTAGTATTTGTGCAGTCTCTTATGTTTGAAAAAACATGTCAAACACTGTTCAAAATCATAATGGACCCCCTACATTAAATCTCAATAATAGTAAAACGACTACAAATCTCAATTATTTCTCCTCTACAATATACTCACAATCTCATCTCCTCCATTTATTGTTTCTTTTTTTTGTTTCTTTTTTTTTTTTTTTTTTTTTAAATGTTTTTTAAATGTTTTTTTATTGAGGTTTTAGTACAATATACAAAGAACATATATCGCCTTTGGACAACAAAAGAAATCAGATTATTATTAAACAACATATAACAACATTTGTAGGATTTAACATATATAGGCAAATGGAACCTCGTTTTTTTTTTGTGTATTAGCATACGTAACGACCAAGTGAAGTTTCATTCTTAAGCCAAGTGGCCAATTATTATAGCAGCTAACTCATGGTCAAATATATAACTCTTAATGAGCTACAATGAAAGAAGAGGTGAATATACACGTTATGGTGGGGGGGGGGGCGAATTTCAGCGGGTAAGCACCGCTCTTACAATAAGGTGGGGAAATCAGGGGTTAGGGGGGGAGGGGGGGGTGGAGCCATATAGATAGACTCTTATATTCAGTACAGTAAGGTAGATTGTAGTAAGCTTAACTCTGTATTATCCTTGAGGACCGCGCAACAAGTCAAGATATATAATATAATTAAATTAATTGCCCTCCATGTCTATGCTGTGAGCACAGGCTGATAGGTTACTCAGGCACGAAATAGGAATATAACTTAGTATATAGGTGCTACCTGCCTCTACGCCTGACACAAAAAGCTTGGAAAGCTATTGCCTGTTAGATAGACAGCAAAGATGTTCATAATATATAGAACCTAAACTAAAGACATCGTGGTCTAAAAGCCATTAAGAATGTGGAAAGCTATGCATCACCTACATACGCACCTGTAACAGGCCAAAACTGATATATATAGTGTAGAATAGTAAATAATGTGGAGTATGATGTGCTATACCCCTATGTATCTAAGGTGTTGATATAGCCATATCAAATATAAAATGCATACAAGTAATTGATAAACATAAACATTAAATGTAGAGCATATTCCCTATGCCAACAGATAGTCATAACGTACTCTATAATAAGGAGGGTCACCGTCCCCATGAGAACAAGAGTTAGCTAAACATGGAACATACAGGTGCAAAATATAGTACTAACGCATTATCTAAACAACAGCGAGCTTTTTAGGTAGAAGGGGCATATATTAGAAACCCGCCGTACTAGGACGACCTGGAAAAGACATCTATAAATCTAAATGCTTAGTATTTATCGGTTCCCTAGGCTCACAATCAGAGGGGAATAAGTACTAATTTTGTAACACTCTACTTGAACATTAAAAATATACGGCTATCTGGTATAGTAATGAGCAAAATTATGATGCTATGAGGCCATGGAGTGAAAAGCGGGCTTAAATGCAATGCGCTAAAGGCAGTTGGCTTGAGACATCTCTGTGGAGCCTGTGCTCGCATCCACAGTTCTACTTAAACATATCCATATATCTATGTAATTATGAGACTTCCTTACATAAAGAGACTATGCATTAGTGTTTGCGGCAAATGAGGTCGCAGATATATATAGGCCGCATAGCGCTAAATATTGACATACAAACCAGTGAGCTTATAATTACCCCTACATATATTGACATTTATCATATGAGCAGAGAAGCAAAATAGTAGTATACATGGCTATGTGACCACAAAAAATTGATATCCTCAGTTGAGAATACATGGGAGAACCATAAAGGTAACATTTAAACTCTCAAGGCTTACAATGAGTGTTGCAGCTTAACCCATCAGGCATGCCACGTTGTGTCCTATTTACAAGGAGAGCCACAGTACCAAGAGGGCAAAACATATATACAACACAGAGAAGAGAAATTGTACAACAGTTTTAAATAAGATATGAGCAGGGATAGGCAAGGTGTCCGTACACAATCTTAGTATATATTTTCTTTCTGATTAAATAATAGGAATACAAAAAATATGTAGTGTGAATAAAGTTAGTGGCTTGTCAAGAGACTTCTAGCGATATTGGATGATAAGTTATGGAATAAATAAAGCCTGAGGGAAATACTGGATGTATACATGGGTATAGCCAGAGGAGGGCTGGTTATAGGATCAGTGGTATCTGCAGCAGTATAATAACACCCAGCACTATATAATGACACAGTAGTAACACTGGCACATGGGTAAAGCCAGAGGAGGGCTGGTTATAGGGTCAGTGATATCTGCAGCAGTATAATAAAACTGAGCACTATATAATGATACAGTAGTGACACTGGCTCATGGGTATAGCCAGACGAGGGCTGGTTATAGGATCAGTGATATCTGCATCAGTATAACCCTTTAACTGCTAAGTCAGTATAATAACACCAAGCACTATAAAAAGTTTTTAATTTCAAATGTACCTTGGTGTCCTTCACTAAGGTCTGCACTTTGGAAAATGTCCGCCACAGCCTTTGTCTGTGCCTATCCCTGGATATGAGCAATAATAAACTTATATAAGCAATCAGCAAGCTGTATCTGGAAGGGTTGGCCAACTGTGATGTAGCACTCTCAAGCAAGTCCTAGCACGCTATATTGGATCAGTAGCTAAGATCATGACTGCAGTTTCAAAATTATAGGGACGTGCTATCTGTTAACACAATCGGGTATCCGTTGTACTTTCTATTAAGGGACCCCTCATCTCGCATAACATGTAAAAGGAAAGAAATATTTAGGAGAATTAACTATATGAGAGTACAGGTAAATTGCTATATCTCCTTAGCTTATATAATAACAGGAAGGTGCTTGCTTATATGTATATTACTCAGAAGATGTGTTTAAAAGAGTAGTTAAATGTCCAAATCATATGAGACTACATGTAAACAGGTTAAACTGTCAAATCGTTAGCAGGATATCTCAGACATTTATATATATTAACACTGGTATTTAAACCAGTGCACATATTTACAACAAGCAACAGCGATAGTGTATTTTACACAGAAAACATTAGTGTCTGAGCGTCGCAGAATAGTAAATAATAGTAAGTAAAGCATGCTTTAGATGGGAGTGATACCATGCTGACCGCAAGCAGGGCATCAATGTCCGGCCCCATTTCAGCCCAAGCGTTGATGATAAGGAAATCAGATTCCAGCGACGATGTTCTTGCTGAGTCTGGTCTGAGTTTAAGTGGTGAGTCCGCTGCGTTTCTACTGGCGGTAGTTGCTATTGGAGACAGTAAGAGCCCAGTTACCGGCTGTTGAGAGCTCGTGTCTTCCGTTATGGTAGTAGGCTGTAGGAGACTTGTTTGCATTGATAGCTCTGTTAGCCCCACCGCATAGGGCTTAGGATAGATTTTGCGGTGCACAAACTCCGAGCATTGGGGTGTATCAGAGCACGCCCATGGCGTGTCCAATATATATCCTCTAGCTGGCATTAGAGCTTCACTAGCTGCCGGCACATCTCGGTTTCCCTTCATAGTTGCTCTCAGTACTGCTACTAGTTCGCCCTGGTGGGTATCCATAGTGCGCATCAAGTTATGCAACATGAATATAACTTGCTTCTCCATTGCATAAAATATGGCAAGATCTCCGGAGAAAATGTCCAAACGTGGTTGAACTTTAAAATGGCGTTTCACTGCACACAGATGGCACAACAGGCCTGAGAGACAGTTGTATGGATGTGGCGTCCAATATTATATTTTCCACACCAAAAAAAGCATTCATCACACTCTTCAGGGTTTAATGGATAGTAGAGCTGAAGATAAAGTTTCTTACTGATTTCAAAATAACAATATATTTAAACAAGCACCCGGTGCTCTAAAGAGATGCGTCTCTCTGCCTCGGCAGTTGGCTCCGCCTCCCATTTATTGTTTCTTACCTGTTAGGTATATCTTTCTCTTAATTATGTCATTTTTTATGTGCCCAGCCTCTTTTATCCACACATAACTTGCAAACCACTTAAAATTAAATTAAACTAAAAATCATGCAAATGGAAGTGCAACAGTTAAACCTGTTGCTCAGTTTGTAATAGATCTCTGTTTAAGTAGGAATTACAGCAACACCGGCAATTACCAAGGTTTTGTTTGTATTAGTGTTGCATGTATGCATGATTGGAGCAGGTGTTCCAGAGTACATGCCTCTGTGGCAGGTGTGAGTAATTGGCATCTACATAAGCTCAAATCGAAAATCTGAAGTTGAGAATTGCAACAGACTGACGCCTAGATTTAGAGTTTTGCGGCCAAAGGGGTGCGTTAGCTATGCATGTTTTTTTTCTAGCGCTGCTTCTAAACAACGCTGGTATTTAGAGTTCTCTGAAGGGCTGCGTTAGGCTCCAAAAAGGGAGCGTACAGGCATATTTACAGCCACTTCAACTCTCAATACCAGCGTTACTTACGGTAGCGGCTAGCTGGAAAAATGTGCTCGTGCACGATTCCCCCATAGGAAACAATGGGGCAGTTTGGGCTGAAAAAAAACCTAACACCTGCAAAAAAGCAGCGTTAAGCTTCTAACGCAGCCCCATTGTTTCCTATGGGGAAACACTTTCTAAGTCTGCACCTAACACCCTAACATGTACCCCGAGTCTAAACACCCCTAACCTTACACTTATTAACCCCTAATCTGCCGCCCCCGCTATCGCTGACCCCTGCATTTTATTATTAACCCCTAATCTGCTGAACGCACACCGCCGCCACCTACATTATCCCTATGTACCCCTAATCTGCTGCCCCTAACACTGCCGACCCCTATATTATATTTATTAACCCCTAATCTGCCCCCCCAATGTCGCCGCTACCTACCTACACTTATTAACCCCTAATCTGCCGACCTCGCCGCCACTCTAATAAATGTATTAATCCCTAAACCGCTGCACTCCCGCCTTGTAAACCCTATAATAAATAGTATTAACCCCTAATCTGCCCTACCTAACATCGCCGCTACCTACCTACACTTATTAACCCCTAATCTGACGACCGGACCTTGCTGCTACTCTAATAAATGTATTAACCCCTAAAGCTAAGTCTAACCCTAACACCCCCATAAATTAATTATAATTTTAATCTAACAAAATAAATTAAATATTATTAACTAAAGTCTTCCTATTTAAAACTAAATACTTACCTGTAAGATAAACCCTAATATAGCTACAATATAACAAATAATTATATTGTAGCTATTTTAGGATTTATATTTATTTTACAGGCAACTTTGTATTTATTTTAACTAGGTACAATAGCTATTAAATAGTTATTTACTATTTAATAGCTACCTAGTTAAAATAATTACAAAATTACCTGTAAAATAAATCCTAACCTAAGTTACAATTAAACCTAACACTACACTATCAATAAATAAATTAAATCAATTAACTACAAGTACCTACAATTAAATAAACTAAACTAAATTACAAAAACAAACAAACACTAAATTACAGAAAATAAAAAAAAGATTACAAGAATTTTAAGATAATTACACCTACTCTAAGCCCCCTAATAAAATAACAAAGACCCCCAAAATAAAAAAATTCCCTACCCTAATCTAAATTAAAATAGTTAACAGCTCTATTACCTTACCAGCCCTTAAAAGGGCTTTTTGCGGGGCATGCCCCAAAGAAATCAGCTCTTTTGCCTGTAAAAAAAACACAATACCACCCCCCAACATTACAACCCACCACCCACATACCCCTACTCTAACTCAAACCCCCCTTAAATAAACCTAACACTACCCCCCTGAAGATCTCCCTACCTTTAGTCGTCTTCACCCAACCGGGCCGAACTCTTCATCCGATGGACCAAAAGAAGACATCCGAAGCAGCAGAAGTCTTCATCCTATCCGGGCAAAAGAGGACATCCGGACTGGCAGACATCTTCATCCAAGCGGCATCTTCTATCTTCATCCATCCGACGAGGAGCGGCTCCATCTTTAAGACCTCCGGCACGGAACATCCTTCTTCACCGACGACTACCGACAAATGAAGGTTCCTTTAAGTGACGTCATCCAAGATGGCGTCCCTCAAATTCCAATTGGCTGATAGTATTTTATCAGCCAATCGGAATTAAGGTAGGAAAAATCTGATTGGCTGATTGAATCAGCCAATCAGATTCAAGTTCAATCCGATTGGCTGATCCAATCAGCCAATCAGATTGAGCTCGCATTCTATTGGCTGATCGGAACAGCCAATAGAATGCAAGCTCAATCTGATTGGCTGATTCAATCAGCCAATCAGATTTTTCCTACCTTAATTCCAATTGACTGATAGAATCCTATCAGCCAATCGGAATTCGAGGGACGCCATCTTGGATGACGTCACTTAAAGGAACCTTCATTCGTCAGGTAGTCGTCGGGGAAGGAGGATGTTCCGCGCCGGAGGTCTTGAAGATGGAGCGGCTCCTCGTCGGATGGATGAAGATAGAAGATGCCGCTTGGATGAAGATGTCTGCCGGTCCAGATGTCCTCTTCTGCCCGGATAGGATGAAGACTTCTGCCACTCCGGATGTCTTCTTTTGGTCCATCAGATAAAGAGTTTTTGCCCGGTTGGGAGAAGACGACTCAAGGTAGGGAGATCTTCAGGGGGGTAGTGTTAGGTTTATTTAAGGGGGATTTGGGTTAGAGTAGGGGTATGTGGGTTGTAATGTTGGGGGGTGGTATTGTGTTTTTTTTACAGGCAAAAGCGCTGATTTCTTTGGGTCATGCCCCGCAAAAAGCCCTTTTAAGGGCTGGTAAGGTAATAGAGCTGTTAACTATTTTAATTTAGATTAGGGTAGGGATTTTTTTTATTTTGGGGGGCTTTGTTATTTTATTAGGGGGCTTAGAGTAGGTGTAATTAGCTTAAAATTCTTGTAATCTTTTTTTTTATTTTTTGTAATTTAGTGGGGGTTTTTTTGTAATTTAGTTTAGTTTATTTAATTGTAGGTACTTGTAGTTAATTGATTTAATTTATTTATTGATAGTGTAGTGTTAGGTTTAATTGTAACTTAGGTTAGGATTTATTTTACAGGTAATTTTGTAATTATTTTAACTAGGTAGCTATTAAATAGTAAATAATTATTTAATAGCTATTGTACCTAGTTAAAATAAATACAAAGTTTCCTGTAAAATAAATATAAATCCTAAAATAGCTACAATGTAATTATTCGTTATATTGTAGCTATATTAGGGTTTATTTTACAGGTAAGTATTTAATTTTAAATAGGAAGACTTTAGTTAATAATATTTAATTTATTTAGTTAGATTAAAATTATATTTAACTTAGGCGGGTGTTAGGGTTAGGGCTAGACTTAGCTTTAGGGGTTAATACATTTATTAGAGTAGCGGCGAGGTCCGGCAGATTAGGGGTTAATACTTGAAGTTAGGTGTCGGCGATGTTAGGGAGGGCAGATTAGGGGTTAATACTATTTATTATAGGGTTTTTGAGGCGGGAGTGAGGCGGTTTAGGGGTAATACATTTATTAGAGTAGCGGCAAAGTCCGGTCGGCAGATTAGGGGTTAATAAGTGTAGGTAGGTGGCGGGGATGTTGGGGGCGGCAGATTAGGGGTTAATAAATATTATGTAGGTGTCGGCGATGTTAGGGGCAGCAGATTAGGGGTACATAGGGATAATGTAGGTGGCGGCGGTGTGCGTTCGGCAGATTAGGGGTTAAAAATATTTATTAGAGTGGCGGCGATGTGGGGGGACCTCGGTTTAGGGTTACATAGGTAGTTTATGGGTGTTAGTGTACTTTAGAGCACAGTAGTTAAGAGCTTTATAAACCGGCGTTAGCCCAGAAAGCTCTTAACTACTGACTTTTTTCTGTGGCTGGAGTCTTGTCGGTAGAGGCTCTACCGCTCACTTCAGCCAAGACTCTAAATACCGGCGTTAGGAAGATCCCATTGAAAAGATAGGATACGCAATTAGCGTAAGGGGATCTGCGGTATGGAAAAGTCGCGGCTTGGAAGTGAGCGTTAGACCCTTTCCTGGCTGACTTTAAATACCAGCGGGCGGTAAAAAGCAGCGTTAGGAGCCCTTAACGCTGCTTTTGATGGCTAACGCAGAACTCTAAATCTAGGCGTGAGACAGCCTGACAGCCTTGAAATAGGTGGTAACTCAGCAGGGTTTACTGGTACATCTAGCAATGTTGGAGAAGAAATGTCAGATGAAAAGCAGAGCTTAGTAGCCCATTGCATTACATAGGTAGAAGGAAGGGGGAGGCATTCCTAATTTTCCATATCCCAACATATTTACAAGTTTAAGTGAAGATGCTGGGAGTGTCAGATTAGAAGAGGAAGTGCAGTGCTTCTAACAACCAAAGGATCAGCCTCTCTCCTTTGGATGGGATCCAGAATGCAGGAAAAACTAGACAGGTTGTGGATAGAAGTCAACAGCATGATTACTTCAGGTTAACTGAAACCAGGGATTTCCTAGACCTATACTCACTGGAATTTAAGGTATGGAAATAGAACAGATGAAATATTCCAACACAGGGTATAAACCTAAGTAAATTTTCCATCTCACACAGATCAGGTGTACAGTCTTGGAGTATTTTCATAAAAGAGCGGAGGAAGATCTATTAAAATTAAACTCAAAAAGAGTTCCCCATTGAGACAATCTGGCACCTGACCAAAGGCAAGCACTACGATCACTACAGAATAGGGACAAAATAGTCATCAAGCAATCAGACAAGGTAGGCTCTATTGTAGTTATGGATAAACCATATTATACCTTGGAGGCTGACAGACAACTAAGTGATATTGAAGTCTATATGAAGCTGCCAGGTGATCCAACTATGTCATAGAGAACCCAATTGTTTGATTTGCTTGATGATGGTAAAGCCTTAGGTATTTTTGATTACTCTACCTTTGACTTTTTGTATGTAGAAAATCTGGTAGTTCCAATATTTTACCACCTTCCTACAGTCCACAATTCCACCATAGAAGTCAAAGGGCAACCTATAGTCTTGGGCATAGGTTCATTGTTTGAAAACCTGTCAAGTTGGCTGGAATCTTTTGCTGCAACCCATAGTATATAAGCTACCCTTATTTCTCAGAGATACAAAACATTTATTAAAATTATTGGAAGATTTCTCTTGGAAAGAGAACATGAGTTGGTTAATGGTAGATGTGATGGGCCTTTCTTCAGCCATTTCACATAAGGGTTTAGCAGCAGTAGGTTATTTGATGCATATGTTTGGCAATTATTAATCTGATCTAAGTGAATATATACTGAGTGTATTGGAATTCTTATTATATATAAGATATCTTATTAATAGGCATACCCAGTGAGGGAAGGGTAGGTACATCCTTTAATAGAAAACCAATTGCTTCTAATGCATTTCTTCATGCAGGGAGCTGTTATCCAAAGCATATTAGCTATGGGATCATCAAATATCAATTTCTGTGCCTCAGATGAAATTGTTTAGAGCATGACAGTTTTCAGCATGAAAATAAAAATCTTGGTTAGAAGTTTCTTGATAGAGGCTATAATCCCCATATGATACAGAGAGCATACAATGAAGTTAAGTTATCCAAAAAACAATATCATAAAGACAAACCAACTTTTATCACTACATATAGTTCCCATTACTACTCTGTCTGTAATATAATATGGAAACACTTGCCTATATTATTGGTAGATAAGGATTTAAAGGATGAGGTTAGAGATGGCTGCAGTTATGTAACCATAGATAATATGATTTCACTTTACATGCTAAAAAAATATAAGCAAATGAATAGCTGGTTAAAGTGAATGTCAACTTTCATGATAAAGTGAAAAATGATAAATGATAACAAAAACTATTAAAAACAGGGACCCTCCCATTCATGAAAGTTTACATTGCACTGGAATTTACAAATACCTTCTTCTGAAATGCCGGATCGCCAATCCCCCGCATGCAGGTCCTCTGTACTTCATCAGCAATGATGAAACCGGCTTCCTCCAATCATGGCTTCCCCCTAGGAGCGTCCATCTGGTTAGACCACGCCGTGATTGGAGGAAGCCAGTTTCAACATGCTGTGTAAGTACAGCAGGAAGAAACAGGTGGGGGGATCCGCGATCCAGCGTTTCAGGAGAAGAAGGTAAGTATTTGTAAAATCCGGTGCAATGTTAATTTTCATGAATGAAAGTTTACATTCACTTTAACATCAAAGGGACACTTTGGGTGTGGGAAAAGGTTTTGTAAGGCTTGTAGTTATACTGTTGCAGGAACGTTTTTTAATCAACTACATCACAGAGAGTGTACTCACATAGATATTGCACCAATTGTAAGTCGAATCATGTCATTTATGTGATCACATGTTCAGAAAGTAAGAAGCAGTATGATGGATGCTCCTCACATGAGGTGAGAGTGCTTGTACGTGAGCATCTAAATGACATTGAACACAGCAAAAATGCCCCAGGTGCAGCAAGACATTTTATTGGTAACATGATCAGAGTGTTAGTACAAGGATGGTTATTGATTTGCTACCCAAAAAGCCCAGAGGTGGGGACAGATTTGGAGACCTACACATCAAAAGGCCTTTTGGATCTTTACACTAGGAACTAGACAACCGCGAGGTATGAATATAGAAACTGACATTATCAATGTTTGGTAAAGTAATGTGTGTTTGTTAGGAATCTTTTACTTACACTCTGATGACCATTGAATTTTTGATAATGTATTCCAATGACTTAAATGACCACTCAATGCAGTAGAATGACATTATTAACAAGTGCATAATAAAAAAGATAATGCTTTAACACAGCAGTTAAGAAACAGCGGTCTTAAGAACGCTGCTCTTTAACTGGATCCGGCGCCTCTAAACAGTGGACAGCAAGCAACCCGATCCTATACGACCGGGTTGATTGACATCCCCTGCTAGCGGCCAACTGGCCGCAAATCTGCAGGGGGCGGCATTGCACAAGCAGTTTACTATAATTGCTTGTGTAATGCTAAATGCCGACAGCGTATGCTGTCGGCATTCAGCGATGTCTGGCGGACATGATACGCGTATCATGCCTGCCAGACATTCCTAATTCAGCCCCATAATCTGAATATCAAATAAACAGTAGATTTTTTTCTGAAAATTAAATATTTTTTCTAATTTTCTGGCTCCCTGTGTCATGTGCAGACATCAGCCAATCCCAGACTAGTATACATATACCCTGATAACTTGTACACATGCTCAGTGGGATCTTGTTCCTCAAAAAGCATGAATATAAAAAGACTATGCCAAATTTGATAGTGGTAAACTATAGGTAAACTATAGTGTTGGATTACATATATAACATTTCCAATATCCAAATATTAACATAGGAATGGATACAATTGCCCAACACTTAGGAAGCTATGTTCATAGTTTTTTCACCATTTTCTCCTTCTGACATATTCTCCAAACAATCACCTAGATTACGAGTTTTGCGTTAGCCTTAAAAAGCAGTGTTGAGAGGTCCCAACGCTGCTTTTTAACGCCCGCTGGTATTACGAGTCTGGCAGGTACAGGTGTGCCTCTCACTTTTTTTCAGCGACTCGAGCATACCGCAAATCCACTTACGTAAATTGTGTATCCTATCTTTTTAATGGGATTTGCCTAATGCCAGTATTATGGAAAAAGTGAGCGGTAGACCCTCTCCTGTCAAGACTGATACCGGATTTAAAAGTCAGTAGTTATAAGTTTTATGGGCTAATGCCGTAACATAAAACTCTTAACTAAAGTGCTAAAAAGTACACTAACACCCATAAACTACCTATTAACCCCTAAACCGAGCCCCCCCCCCTCATCGCAAACACTAAAATACATTTTTTAACCCATAATCTGCCGACCGGACATCGCCACCACTTCAATAAATATATTAACCCCTAAACCACCGCACTCCCGTCTCGCAAACACTAGTTAAATTGTATTAACCCCTAATCTGCTTTCCCTAACATCGCCAACACCTACCTACATTTATTAACCCCTAATCTGCCGCCCCCAACGTCACCGCAACTATATTAAATGTATTACCCCCTAAACCTAAGCCTAACCCTAACACCCCCCTAACTTAAACATAATTTAAAATAATCAAAATAAAATTACTACAATTAACTAAATTATTCCTATTTAAAACTAAATACTTACTGATAAAATAAACCATAAGGTAGCTACAATATAACTAATAGTTACATTGTAGCTATCTTAGGGTTTATTTTTATTTTACAGGCAACTTTGTATTTATTTTAACTAGGTAGAATAGTTATTAAATAGTTATTAACTATTTAATAACTTCCTAGTTAAAATAAATACAAATATACCTGTAAAATAAATCCTAACCTAAGTTACAATTACAATGTAAAAGTGTATGTTAAAGGCGCCTATAAACACATAGATAAAGTTATTCCATTGAGGGTGAAAAATAGTGAAAATTAAAAAATTATATAATATATAATAGTGATATACCACAAAAAATAAAACTCACTAATAATGTGCCTAATTATTTAAACACATATATACAGTGAAATATAATATGATCATAGATAGTACAGTGCAATAATAAGTTCGTATGCAAAGCAATTAATAGGTAAAATTCAAACCACAAACTTGGTCCCCAAATAGGGTATATCAAGGAAATAAATCCTTAATGTTCGAAGATGGGGGATGTCTCAGTTCAGGTCTCCAGTCAATATGGAAAAGTGGAAGCAAAACTTCTTCAAATGTTGTTAGACAAACAAGCAGGGATCTGTAGATAGTGAAAGAAGAAGAGAAGAAGGCGCCACAATAGTGCTCTATCAATGAGGATATAACAATCTTGCGCAAGATAAGTGCACACTTACAGGATCCAGAGCACTTGAGAAGTGCCACAGGTACGATCTGAACTATTTCAGCTGTTCAGCAAGCTGTCCTTTCATGTGAGCTGCAACGCCAATCCCGTTGTTCTCTTCAGAGGTAGCTAGTCAGCAAAATGTGCAATAAAAGTTGAGTAACTAAATTCAAAGCTCAACAAGGATAGTGGATAAAATAAAGCTTGTGATGGCCCAAATAAAATCAACTTCAGTTTATTGTTGATACAATAATACAACGCGTTTCCCGGTCTCCCGACCGTTTTATCAGGTGTATAACATAAAATAAAACATCACAGCTAATAAACAATCTATCAGCGTCTAACATTGATCAGTGCGCCTGCGCTAAAACATCAGTGTCCAATCAGATAACAAGACAAACCGGCAATCACCAGATTGGACAAAAAGGTAGGTGTGTGTTCTAGTTTGTACCACACAAAGACGTGCATGCGTAACCCAAATCATGTCCCATTGTTAAACAGTGCAAAGTCGGCAGACTTGTAATAAAACACAATAAATAAATAACTATACATGGATATGTTATTTGCAGCAAATGGCCCAATTAATAAACACTGATGATCACATATATACTCAACTTTGCTCACGGATTAAACTTATCCTTATCAGGACACTAAAATTAAGTGTCACAGATCCGTATTCAAATGCAGGTATAAATACATATGGACCACCAAGTTTCAAAGTGAAACAATGAAACAAAATCGCTGTATTACATAATTACATACAAAAACTAAATGTATAACAGTGAGTATTGGATCAGCCAATAGGATTTTTTCTACCTTAATTCCGATTGTCTGATAGAATTCTATCAGCCAATCGGAATTGAAGGGACGCCATCATGGATGACGTCACTTAAAGGTACCGTCATTTAGTGTTAGTCGTCGGAAGAAGAGGATGCTCCGTGTCAGATGTCTTGAAGATGGACCCGATCCACTCCGGATGGATGAAGATATAGAAGATGCCGCCTGGATGAAGACTTCTGCCCATCTGGAGGACCTCTTCTGCCCGGATAAGATGAAGACTTCGGACAACCTGGAGGACCTCTTCTGCCCGGTTGGGTGAAGATGTCGCAAGGTAGGGTGATCTTCAAGGGGGTAGTGTTAGGTTTTATTAAGGGGGGATTGGGTGGGTTTTAGAGTAGGGTTGGGTGTGTGGGTGGTGGGTTGGTGGTGGTGGGGGTATTGTCTTTTTTTCTCTTGTAAGGTGTATCCAGTCCACGGGTTCATCCATTATTTGTGGGATATTCTCCTTCCCAACAGGAAGTTGCAAGAGGACACCAACAGCAGAGCTGTCTATATAGCTCCTCCCCTAACCCCCACCTCCAGTCATTCTCTTGCAACTCTCGACAAGATAGGAAGTATCAAGAGATATGTGGTGATTTAGTGTAGTGTTACCTTCAATCAAGAGTTTGTTATTTTTAAACGGTACCGGCGTTGTACTGTTTTACTCTCAGGCAGAAATTAGAAGAAGAATTCTGCCTGGAGGTTGATGATCTTAGCGGTTTATCCATTGCTGTTCTCACACATAACTGAAGAGTATGGGAAAACTTCAGTTGGGGGAACGGTCTGCAGATGACCTGCTTTGAGGTATGTTCAGTATTTTTATTTCTAGAGAGATGAATAAGTTCTAGAAAATGCTGACAGAGCCTTGTGTATTTGAGGTAAGCTAGATGCAGTGATTTAACAATGACTGGGATCATGCTTACAAAACAGGGTAATACTCATGTTTATTTTCATATTACTTAGTGACAAAACGTTTACATTTCTCATAAATAGGACGTTTTTTCTCTGAGGGAGATAAGTCTTTATTTGGGGCCTAGTTTTCCACATGGCAAGTCAGATACTCCTTGGAGTATTTTCTTAAGGCCCCTCTGACTTCCAGTACATGGTGGGAGGGGCCTATTTTCGCGCTCTAGATGCGCAGTTTTAATTCAGACTGAGACATCCAGCTTCCCTAGAGGAGTCCTCTGGCATCTGAGGACCATTATAAAGGGTTTATTGGCAAGGTGCTCAACTGTATTTTACCAGTGGTTGACGTTTTTTAAATCCGGTTTGGGGGCTAAGGGGTTAATCATCCATTTGCAAGTGGGTGCAATGTTGCTTTAGTCCCTTACACACACTGTAAACATTTCAAAGATTTTGCTATATTTTTACACTGTTTTGCAGTTTAAGTGCTAGTTTTTTTCTCTTAAAGGCACAGTAACATTTTTTGTTAATTGCTGTTTCACCTTTATTAAAGTGTTTTCCAAGCTTGCTTGTCTCATTACTAGTCTGTTAAACATGTCTGACATAGAGGAAACTCCTTGTTCAATATGTTTGGAAGCCATTGTGGAACCCCCTCTTAGAATGTGTACCAAATGTACTGAAATTTCTATAAACTATAAAGACCATATTATGGCACTTAAAGATTTATCTCCAGAGGATTCTCTGACTGAAAAAAGGAGATTATGCCATCTAGCTCTCCCCATGTGTCAGAACCTATAACTCCCGCTCAAGTTACGCCAAGTACATCTAGCGCGTCTAATTCTTTTACCTTACAGGACATGGCGGCAGTTATGAATGCTACCCTCTCAGAGGTATTGTCCAAACTGCCAGGGTTACAAGGAAAGCGAGACAGCTCTGGGGCTAGAACTAATACAGAGCTTTCTGACGCTTTAATGCCTGTGTCCGATATACCCTCACAATACTCAGAAGCCGAGGCAGGTGAGCTTCTATCTGTGGGTGATATTTCAGACTCAGAGAAGGCGTTGCTTCAGTCTGATTCTGAAATGACAGTGTTTAAATTTAAGCTTGAACACCTCCGCTTATTGCTTAGGGAGGTTTTAGCGACTCTGAACGACTGTGAACCCATTGTAGTTCCAGAGAAATTGTGTAAGATGGACAAATACTTTGCAGTGCCTGTTTACACTGATGTTTTTCCAGTCCCTAAGAGGTTTTCGGAAATTATTACTAAGGAATGGGATAGACCAGGTGTGCCGTTCTCTCCCCCTCCTGCTTTCAAAAAGATGTTTCCCATAGATGCTGCAATACGGGACTCGTGGCAGATGGTCCCTAAGGTGGAGGGAGCAGTCTCTACCCTAGCTAAGCGTACAACTATCCCCATCGAGGACAGTTGTGATTTCCTAGATCCTATGGATAAAAAATTGGAGGGTCTCCTTAAGAACATTTTTATACATCAAGGTTTTATTCTCCAGCCTCTTGCATGCATTGCCCCAGTTACTGCTGCAGCGGCTTTTTGGTTCGAGTCTCTTGAGGAGGCTCTTCAGGTGGAGACCCCGTTAGACAATATTTTAGACAGGATTAAAGCTCTTAAGTTAGCTAATTCCTTTATTTCTGACGCCGTTTTTCATTTAACCAAGCTAATGACTAAGAATTCAGGTTTTGCCATTCTGGCGCGTAGGGCGCTATGGCTTAAGTCCTGGTCAGCAGACGTTACTTCAAAGTCTAAGCTTCTTAACATCCCTTTCAAAGGACAGACCCTATTCGGGCCTGGCCTGAAGGAGATCATCTCTGATATTACCGGAGGAAAAGGTTGTACCCTTCCTCAGGATAGGTCCAATAAATTAAGGGCCAAACAGAATCATTTTCGTTCTTTTCGAAACTTCAAGAGTGGCACAGCTTCAGCTTCCTCTAATACAAAACAAGAGGGAAATTTTGCCCAGTCCAAACCAGTCTGGAGACCTAACCAGGCTTGGAACAAGGGGAAGCAGGCCAAGAAACCTGCTGCTGCCTCTAAGACAGCATGAAGGAGTAGCCCCCAATCCGGGACCAGATCTAGTCGGGGGCAGACTTTCTCTCTTCGCCCAGGCTTGGGCAAGAGATGTCCAGGTTCCCTGGGCACTAGAGATTGTTTCCCAGGGATATCTTCTGGAATTCAAAGGTTCATCTCCAAAGGGGAGATTTCATCTCTCACAACTATCTGTAAACCAGATAAAGAAAGAGGCATTCTTATGTTGCGTTCAAGACCTACTGGTTATGGGAGTGATCCACCCAGTTCCAAGGGAGGAACAGGGGCTGGGTTTCTATTCAAACCTGTTTATAGTTCCCAAAAAAGAGGGAACTTTCAGACCTATCTTGGATCTCAAGATCCTAAACAAATTTCTCAGGGTCCCATCCTTCAAGATGGAGACAATCCGAACCATCCTCCCTATGATCCAGGAGGGTCAATATATGACTACCGTGGACTTAAAGGATGCTTATCTCCACATTCCGATTCACAGAGATCATCATCAGTTCCTCAGGTTTGCCTTCCTAGACAGGCATTACCAGTTTGTGGCTCTTCCCTTCGGGTTAGCCACGGCACCAAGAATCTTCACAAAGGTTCTAGGGTCCCTTCTGGCAGTTCTAAGGCCACGGGGCATAGTGGTAGCCCCTTACCTAGACGACATTCTGATTCAGGCGTCGACTTTTCAAATCGCCAAGTCCCATACGGACATTGTTCTGGCCTTTTTGAGGTCTCACGGGTGGAAAGTGAACATAGAAAAGAGTTCTCTCTCTCCTCTCACAAGAGTTTCCTTCCTAGGAACTCTGATAGATTCAGTAGAAATGAAAATTTTTCTTACAGAGGTCAGGATATCAAAGGTGGCTCAGTGTATGGAAATGATCGGCCTAATGGTAGCGGCAATGGACATAGTTCCGTTTGCCCGCCTACATCTCAGACCACTGCAACTTTTCATGCTCAACCAGTGGAATGGGGACTACACAGATGTGTCTCCTCTGTTAAATCTGGATCAAGAGACCAGGGATTCTCTTCTCTGGTGGTTATCTCGGGTCCATCTGTCCAGGGGAATGAGTTTCCGCAGGCCAGAGTGAACTATAGTGACGACAGATGCCAGCCTTCTGGGCTGGAGCGCAGTCTGGAACTCCCTGAAGGCTCAGGGTTCGTGGACTCAGGAGGAAGCCCTCCTTCCGATAAACATTCTGGAACTAAGAGCGATATTCAATGCTCTTCAGGCTTGGCCTCAACTAGCTGCGGCCAGGTTCATCAGATTTCAGTCGGACAATATCACGACTGTAGCCTATATCAACCATCAGGGGGGGAACAAGGAGTCCCCTGGCAATGATGGAGGTTTCCAAGATAATTCTATGGGCAGAGGTTCACTCTTGCCATCTCTCAGCTATCCATATCCCAGGAGTAGAGAACTGGGAGGCGGATTTTCTAAGTCGGCAGACTTTTCATCCGGGGGAGTGGGAGCTCCATCCGGAGGTATTTGCCCAGCTGATTCAACTATGGGGCAAACCAGAACTGGATCTGATGGCATCTCATCAGAACACCAAGCTTCCTTGTTACGGGTCCAGGTCAAGGGATCCCCAGGCAGCGCTGATAGATGCTCTAGCAGTGCCCTGGTCCTTCAGCCTGGCTTATGTGTTTCCACCATTTCCTCTCCTCCCTCGTCTGATTGCCAAGATCAAGCAGGAGAGAGCTTCGGTGATTTTGATAGCGCCTGCGTGGCCACGCAGGACTTGGTATGTGGATCTGGTGGACATGTCATCCTCTCCACCATGGACTCTGCCACTGAGGCAGGACCTTCTACTCCTAGGTCCATTCAAACATCCAAATCTAATTTCTCTGTGTCTGACTGCTTGGAGATTGAACGCTTGATTTTATCAAAACGTGGTTTCTCCAAGTCGGTCATTGATACCTTGATTCAGGCTCGAAAGCCTGTCACCAGGAAAATCTATCATAAGATATTGTGTAAACATCTTCATTGGTGTGAATCCAAGGGTTACTCGTGGAGTAAGGTCAGGATTCCTAGGATACTATCTTTTCTCCAAGAAGGATTGGAAAAGGGATTATCGGCTAGTTCCTTAAAGGGACAGATTTCTGCTCTGTCTATTCTTTTGTGCAAGTGCCTGGCTGATGTTCCAGACGTTCAGGTGTTTTGTCAGGCTTTGGTTAGAATCAGGCCTGTGTTTAAACCTGTTGCTCCGCCATGGAGTTTAAATTTAGTTCTTAAAGTTCTTCAAGGGGTTCCGTTTGAACCCTTGCATTCCATAGATATCAAGCTTTTATCTTGGAAAGTTCTGTTTTTAGTAGCTATCTCTTCGGCTCGAAGAGTTTCAGAGTTATCTGCCTTGCAGTGTGATTCCCCTTATCTGATCTTCCATGCAGATAAGGTAGTTTTGCGTACCAAACCTGGTTTTCTTCCTAAGGTAGTATCTAATAGGAATATCAATCAGGAAATTGTTGTTCCATCACTGTGTCCTAATCCTTCTTCAAAGAAGGAACGTCTGTTACACAATCTTGACGTGGTTCGTGCTTTAAAGTTTTATTTGCAAGCTACTAAGGATTTTCGTCAAACATCTGCATTGTTTATTGTCTACTCTGGAAAGAGGAGAGGCCAAAAGGCTTCGGCAACTTCTCTTTCTTTTTGGCTGAGAAGCATAATCCGTTTAGCTTATGAGACTGCTGGCCAGCAGCCTCCTGAAAGAATTACAGCTCATTCTACTAGAGCGGTAGCTTCCACATGGGCTTTTAAACATGAGGCCTCTGTTGAACAGATTTGTAAGGCGGCGACTTGGTCTTCGCTTCATACTTTTTCTAAATTCTACAAATTTGATACTTTTGCTTCCTCGGAGGCTATTTTTGGAAGAAATGTCTTACAGGCAGTGGTGCCTTCCGTTTAAGTGCCTGCCTTGTCCCTCCCTTCATCCGTGTCCTAAAGCTTTGGTATTGGTATCCCACAAGTAATGGATGAACCCGTGGACTGGATACACCTTACAAGAGAAAACAAAATTTATGCTTACCTGATAAATTTCTTTCTCTTGTGGTGTATCCAGTCCACGGCCCGCCCTGTCACTTTAAGGCAGGTGTTTTTATTTTTTAAACTACAGTCACCACTGCACCCTATAGTTTCTCCTTTTTCTTACTTGTCTTCGGTCGAATGACTGGAGGTGGGGGTTAGGGGAGGAGCTATATAGACAGCTCTGCTGTGGGTGTCCTCTTGCAACTTCCGGTTGGGAAGGGGAATATCCCACAAGTAATGGATGAACCCGTGGACTGGATACACCACAAGAGGAAGAAATTTATCAGGTAAGCATACATTTTGTTTTTTACAGGTAAAAGAGCTGATTACTTTGGGGCAATGCCCCGCAAAAAGCCCTTTTAAGGGCTATTTGTAATTTAGTATATGGTAGGGATTTTTATTATTTTGGGGGGCTTTTTTTATTTTATTAGGGGGATTAGATTAGGTGTAATTAGTTTTAAACAAAATGTAATTATTTTATTTTTTTTCTGTAATTTACTGTTTTTTTTCCGTAATTTAGTTTATTTAATTTAATTGTAATTCATTGTAATTAATTTAGGTAATTTATTTAATGATAGTGTAGTGTTAGGTGTAATTGTAACTTAGGTTAGGATTTATTTTACAGGTATATTTGTATATTTATTTTAACTAGGTAGCTATTAAATAGTTAATAACTATTTAATAACTATTCTACCTAGATAAAATAAATACAAACTTGCCTGTAAAATAAAAATAAACCCTAAGATAGATACAATGTAACTATTAGTTATATTGTAGCTAGCTTAGGGTTTATTTTATCGGTAAGTATTTAGTTTTAAATAGGAATAATTTATTTAATAATAGTATTTTTATTTAGATTTATTTAAATTATATTTAAATTAGGGTTAGGGTTAGACTTAGGTTTAGGGGTTACTAACTATATTATAGTGACAGCGACGTTGGGGGCGGCAGATTAAGGGTTAATAATTGTAGGTAGGTTGCGACGACATTGGGGCAGCAGAATAGGGGTTAATAACTATAATATAGGTGTCGGCGATGTTGGGGGCAGCAGATTAGGGGTTCATAAGTATAATGTAGGTGGCGGCGGTGTCCGGAGCGGCAGATTAGGGGTTAATAATATAATGTAGGTTACGGCGATGTTGGGGGCAGCGGATTAGGGGTTAATAAGTGTAAGATTAGGGGTGTTTAGACTCAGGGTTCATGTTAGGGTGTATTTCCCCATAGGAATCAATGGGGCTGTGTTAAGAGCTGAACGCTGCTTTTTTGCAGGTGTTAGACTTTTTTCAGCTGAATCAGCCCCATTGATTCCTATGGGGAAATCGTGCACAAGCACGTTTAGCCATTTTACCGCTACCGTAAGCAACGCTGGTATTGAGGTGAGATGTGGAGCTAAATTTTGCTTTCCGCTCACTTTTTCCGGCTAACGCCGGGTTTAAAAAAACCTGAAATACCAGCGTTGTTTGTAGGTGAGCGGTGAGCATAAACTGCTCGTTAGCCCCGCAAGTCTTACCGACAAAAACTCATAATCTAGCTGAATCTGATTCAGAATTAAATGAAGGAAGTTGCTGGATATACACTTTAGTATGTTCTATAGTGACATCTAGTGGTTTAGTTTGTATATATATCAGCAGTAGCTAACAAACACATTGAATTCATTCAATTGCAGTATGAGTATACATAGGCGACAGGATACATACGTATCATTCATGGAGAGATATAATAAAAGGAATTGTTAATTCATGCTAAAATGTTTTTTTACTCAAAAGGCTAATCACTGTATTATAGGTATTTTAAGTATTTAGTGAATATGAGGTATTTACTGGGACCGCAGGAACCAATAGGAATAAATGAGTATGTACAGTATAAACGTTAGATTGTTTAAGGGTTTAACTGTCTATCAGTAAGGCTAAGGCAAGAAGAAACGAATAAGTCTCCCGGCCTGCAGGTCTCATTAAATTGACACTGAACCCAATTTTTTTTCTTTCATGATTTAGATAGAGCAGCAATTTTAAGCAACTTTCTATTTTACTCCTATTATCAAATTTTCTTCATTCTCTTTGTATCTTTATTTGAAAAGCAAGAATGTAAGTTTAGATGCTGACCCATTTTTTGTGAACAACCTGGGTTGTACTTGCTGATTGGACACAACAAATAAAAAAGTGCTGTCCATGGTCTGAAACAAAAATTGGCTGGCTCCTTAGCTTAGATGCCTTCTTTTTCAAATAAACGGCCATATTAGGAGTTTTGCGTTAGAGGCTATGCGGTGCTAACGAGCAGTTTTCTCTCACCGCAGCGCTGGTATTACGGGTTTTTACAAACCCGGCGTTAAAAGGCAAGAAGTGAGCGTTGAGCAAAATGTGCTCCTTACCGCACTCCAATACCAGCGCTGCTTAAGTCAGTGGTGAGCTGGTCGTACGTGCTCATGCACGATTTCCCCTTAGGAATCAACGGGAGAGCCGGCTGAGAAAAAGTCTAACGCCTGCAAAAAAGCAGCGTAAAACTCAGTAACGCAGCCCCATTGATTCCTATTGGGAAATAAAATGTATTATTACACCTAACACCCTAACATGAACCCCGAGTCTAAACACCTCTAATCTTACACTTATTAACCCCTAATCTGCCATCCCTGACATCGCCGCCACCTATATTATACTTATTAACCCCTAATCTACCGCTCTGGACATCTCCGCCACCTACATTATACTTATTAACCCCTAATCTACTGCCCCCAACATTTCCGAAACCTACATTATATTTATTAACCCCTAATCTGCCGCCCCCAATGTCGCCGCAACCTACCTCCACTTATTAACCCCTAATCTGCCGCCCCAACGTCGCCGTCACTATAATAAGCATATTAACCCCTAAACCGTCGCACTCCCGCCTCGCAAACATTAGTTAAATATTATTAATCCCTAATCTGCTGCCCCTAACATCGCCGCCACCTACCTACATTTATTAACCCCTAATCTGCCGCCCCCAACATCCCTGCCACTATACTAAATATATTAACCCCTAAACTTAAGTCTAAACCTAACCCTAACACCCCCTAATTTAAATATAATTACAATAAATCTGAATAAAAATTAATATTATTACCTAAATAATTCATATTTAAAACTAAATACTTACCTATAAAATAAACCCTAAGCTAGCTAAAATATAACTAATAGTTACATTGTAGCTATCTTAGGGTTTATTTTTATTTTACAAGTAAGTTTGCATTTATTTTAACTAGGTACAATAGTTATTAAATAGTTATTAACTATTTAATAACTATCTAGCTAAAATAAATACAAAAGTACCTGTAAAATAAAACCTAACCTAAGTTACAATAACACCTAACACTACACTATAATTAAATCAATTTAATAAATTAAAAACAATTAAATAAATTAAATTAAATTAGCTAAAGTACAAAAAAACCCCACTAAATTACAGAAAATAATAAACAAATTACAAAATCTTTAAACTAATTACACCTAATCTAATAGCCCTATCAAAATAAAAAAAGCCCCCCCAAAATAAAAAAACCCTAGCCTAAACTAAACTATCAATAGCCCTTAAAACGGCCTTTGCGGGGCATTGCCCTAAAGTAATCAGATCTTTTACCTGTAAAAAAAAAAATTACAAACACCCCCCAGCCGTAAAACCCACCACCCACACAACAAACCCCCCAAATTAAAAGCTAACTAAAAAAACCTATGCTCCCCATTGCCCTGAAAAGGGCATTTGGATGGGCATTGCCCTTAAAAGGGCAGTTAACTCTTTTGCGGCCCAAACCGCTAATCTAAAAATAAAACACACCCAAAACACCCTTAAAAAACCTAACACTAACCCCCTGAAGATCGACTTACAGTTCTGAAGACTGGACATCCATCGTCAATGAAGCGGCAGAAGTCTTCATCCAACCGTGCCAAAGTCCTCATCGAAGCTAGGAGAAGTCTTCATCCAAGCAAAGTGGTCCTCCAGACGGGCAGAAGTCTTCATCCAGACGGCATCTTCTATCTAATCTAAAATAGGGAAATCGTGCACGAGCACATACAACCAGCTCACCGATGACTTAAGCAGCGCTGGTATTGGAGTGCGGTAAGGAGCAAAATTTTGCTCAATGCTCACTTCTTTTCTTTTAACGCCGGGTTTAGAAAAACCTGTAATACCAGCGCTGTAGGTAAGTGAGCGGTGAGAGAAAACTGCTTGTTAGCACCGCATAGCTCCTAACGCAAAACTCGTAATCAGGCCATTTGCCTTTTGGAAGTTACCATTTTGGTATTAATAAATATGTCCTTCTCTTGGCATTTATGTTTACAGACATATATACACATTTAAACACACACATATATATATAAGTGCATTGGAGTCCTTTGCAGTTAAGTAGATGTAAAATCATATTTATGCAATATTCATTTTGAAAAAACTTTTACCTGTAAATATTTCACATCCCTTTTATCTGCACATAGCAGTATATTTTCTAAGTATTTCTAAATAGATATTCCTATATCAGTGTAAATGTGCTGTCCCTTCAAAATAACTCAAGACACAGCCATTAATGTCTAAACCTTTGGCAACAAAAGTGAGTACAGCCCTAAGTGGAAATGTCCAAATTGGGCCCGATTAGTCATTTTCCCTCCCCGGTGTCATGTGACTCATTAGTGTTACAAAGTCTCAGGTATGAATGGGGAGCAGGTGTGTTAAATTTGGTGTTATCCCGCTCTCACACTCTGTCAAACTGGTCACTGGAAGTTTAACATGGCACCTCATGGCAAAGAACTCTCTGAGGATCTGAAAAAGAGAATTGTTGCTCACCAAACGCCACACACTGCATCAAATTGGTCTGCATGGCTGTCGTCCCAGAAGGAAGCCTCTTCTAAAGATGATGCACAAGAAAGGCCGCAAACATTTTGCTGAAGATAAGCAGACTAAGAACATGGATTACTGGAACCATGTCCTGTGGTCCGATGAGACCAAGATAAACTTATTTGGTTCAGATGGTGTCAAGCATGTGTGGTGGCAACCAGGTGAGGAGTACAAAGACAAGTGTGTCTTGCCTACAGTCAAGCATGGTGGTGGGAGTGTCATGGTCTGGGCCAGCATGAGTGCTGCCAGCACTGGGAAGCTACAGTTCATTGAGGGAACCATGAATGCCAACATGTACTGTGACATACTGAAGCAGAGCATGATCCCCTCCCTTCGGAGACTGGACCTCAGGGCAGTATTCCAACATGATAACAACCCAAAACACACCTCCAAGACGACCACTGCCTTGCTAAAGAAGCTAAGGGTAAAGGTGATAAACTGGCCAAGCATGTCTCCAGACCTAAGCCCTATTGAGCATCTGTGGGGCATCCTCAAACGGAAGGTGGAGGAGCGCAAGGTCTCTAACATCCACCAACTCTGTGATGTTGTCATGGAGGAGTGGAAGAGGACTCCAGTAGCAACCTGTGAAGCTCTGGTGAACTCCATGCCCAAGAGGGTTAAGACAGTGCTGGAAAATAATGGTAGCCACACAAAATATTGACACTTTGGGCCCAATTTGGATATTTCCACTTAGGGGTGTACTCACTTTTGTTGCTAACAGTTCAGACATTAATGGCTGTCTGTTGAGTTATTTTGAGGGGACAGCAAATTTACACTGTTATACAGGCTGTACACTCCCTACTTTACATTGTGTCATTTCTTCAGTGTTGTCACATGAAAAGATATAATAAAATATTTACAAGAATTTGAGGGGTGTACTCACTTTTGTGAGATACTGTGGCCCCTATTTAAGAAAGGTCTTGCGGACCTGATTCAACACTGCGGATCAGGTCCACAAGACCTCGCTGAATACGGAGAGCAATACACTCTCCGTATTCAGCATTGCACCAGCAGCTCACAAGAGCTGCTGGTGCAACGCCGCCCCCTGCAGACTCGCGCCAGCAGGGGGTGTCAATCAACCCAATCGTACTCAATCGGGTTGATTTCTGGTGATTCCTGTATATATATATATATATATATATATATATATATATATATATATATATATATATATATAGAGAGAGAGAGAGAGAGAGAGAGAGAGAGAGAGAGAGAGAGAGAGAGAAGAGAGATTGTACCAAAATGCCATCAGATATATGTAGAAATATGTATTTAAGAATAAATAGAACATATTCTGCTACGTGAAGAATATTGGTATGTGAAATATTCATATTTTCATGCCAGGGTAGTGCACTTGAGAATATGCTGCACGCGAGTAGGGTTTTTTTCCACTTTTTTGCTCCATTGACTTCTATGGGGGAAAACGTGAAAATGCACACAATATCCTAAGTTCGGATTTTTACAACCTGACAAGCGGAAAATGATTAATTTCTAGCGCAGTTAAAGGCTCGAGTAGGAGCTTTAAATATCACTCCACTTGTAATCTGGCCCTATGTCTCCACTCACCACTTTCTCATTCTCTTTACTTTCTATTTTTCTTTTTTCTCTCAACTCTCTCCTACTTTCTGAAAAGTCCACAGCACCTTATCTTGAATTCACTCCTTTATGAGGACAGTATAAAAAAAACGTGCAAGATTTTATTGTTTGGCCACTCTCTGAAAGGTAGATCTGATGTCTGATTTGTTCATGGAGCTGACAAAGTGGGTGCTGGACAAGGTGTGTGATCTCAGGTTTGATGTGGTTACTGGGCATACAAAATGGTTAGAAGTTCAGGGTTTCATCAGAGGTCTATTTTTGGTGTGTATCTGATCTGGGTGTTTTAGGGCCAGGGTCAGATCTTATGTGGATATGGTACTTATAGAGCAGCTTCTGTGTCAGGGGTCATTTTAATCTGAGCACTGATTTGAAGCAAAAAAAAATGCCAAGCATTAATAGTATTTAAACATCATAGTATTATTCTTGCATAGTGTCACAGGAGTAGTAAAGTCAGTCCAGGAAAGTACCCTGAGGTTGAGAAGTGACAATGAGACACACTGCCCCAGCACAGAGGGTTAGACCCAGTGTATGACAAAACCAGAGGGCAAGGAAAAATCAAGGTTAGTTCAGGCCAAGGGGCCAATTTATCATGTCCGCCGCACATAGATAAATGCCGACAGTATACGCTGTTGGCATTTATTATTGCACAAGCAGTTCTGGTGAACTGCTTGTGCAATGCCGCCCCCTGCAGCTTTGTGGCAAGGGTGTCAGGGAGTGTCAACCCGATCGTATGTGTTCAGGTGGATTGCTGTCTGTCGCTTCAGAGGTGGCAAATGAGTTAAGGAGCAGCGGTTATAAGACCGCTGCTTCTTAACTCCTGTTTCCAGCGAGCCTGAAGACTCCTGCAGAAACAGCTGCATCAAGCTCTATACGAAGCTTGATGAATCGGCCTCCAAATGTCAATACCGTGCCAAGTCAGGATCCAAAGGGGTACAGGATCTCCAGGCCAAGGGGGATATTTATCAAAGCGTCAATTATGTTTGCTCGCCAAACATCACGGCCGCAGATCTGAATACAATCTCCTTATTTATGAAAAAAGCTGTGAAAAACACGCGCGGCAAGTACGGTGCGAAGAGCAAGCATCGGACTGGTGTTAGCTAACAGTCATCGATGTTGCGGCTATTCGGGTTTTTTCCAACTTTATTTATACCATTTCATTACTGTCCACGAACAAGCACATTTCTCTTTAGCACATTTATTGTATATAGTGTAAATGTATTATTTTTCTGAGCAGGACTAATTGCGAATATAGCAAGTAGCAACATATTTGGTGCAAAGTGGAGAGTGAATTATTAGAATTCTTTTTAATATTGGACATACATATTTTAGTATGTATATATATATATATATATATATATATATATATATATATATATATGTGTGTGTGTGTGTGTGTGATGTCAGAAATCTTTTGCAAACATATTTACATGTCTCTAAGTTCCTTTTTTTGTTCTAAACAATGTTGTCTGTCATATCTCTGTGTTTATTTATACCACTATATGTATATATTGTAAATGTATTATTATTCTGAGCAGGAATAATTGCAAATATAACATAATCAGAGTATCATATGTATTTATTTGCAATCTATGGATATTTTAAAGGGATAGAAAATGCACTAGTGGGAGCTAGCTACTAATTGGTGCCCTGCACACATTTGTCTCTTGTGATTGGCTAAATAGATGTGTTCAGCTAGCGGCCAGTAGTGCAATGCTGTTTCTTCAGCAAAGGATAACAAGACAATGAAGCAAATTTGATAATAGAAGTAAATTGGAAAGTTGTTTAAAATTGTATGTTCTATCCAAATCATGAAATAATATTTTGGGGTTTCCTTTCCCTTTAAGAGCTGGGCCAGGTTTCTCTCTGCACCTGTCTAACCCCTCCTGATTGCAATCTATTTTTAAAAAACACCCCTTCACAAGTGTTATAAAATGGGCTGGCATATAAGATGACATTTCTTACTGAAAAGGAAATTCAAGAGAAGGAAGAAATACACTGAAAATAGCATGCCAGTAAAGAGATGATTTTAATTTCTGCTGTATCTGATTCATGACAGTTTCAAGTTAGGTGGGCTATCCATTTGAGCTATCATTTTAAGATTATATTGAATCAAACATAAATTCGAATTTTAAAATCCTTGTATAAAATATTACACTGTGTGTCCTAATGTCAGTATCAATGTTTATCTTTAATACTAATTTCCCATATACATACTTTCAAAGTATAATACACAATGTAACAAATGGCACTTACAAGTTCTGATGAGTGATCAATAACACAAGTATCGAGCAATTTGATTCGCTAGTAATAGTTTATAATGTGTATTTGAATCAGATTGGCTGATGTCATAAATCATGTGATTATGCATATTCAATCAAAACTGGTTGAAAAATTCATTAGTGTGTTATTCAGGAGTTTGCATCATAATTGCCGCAAAAAATTGGTGTGTTATTCAGGAGTTTTGCATCATAATTGGTGCGAAAAGTGTTGCCTCAAATATGGCGCGAAGTGGGACTTGTATTACATGGTTTAAACATGGTGCACATAGATTTTTCCAACAAATAAAAAGGAAGTTAGCTATATTATGTTGTGTATTTCATTTTTATCTCTATATCTACTAGTGCACCAAATGTGGAACAATAATATTGTTTGATTTAGAAAGGGTATACAATTTTAATAAAGTTTCTAATTTACTTTTATTATGTAATATACTTTATTCTCTTGCAGCATCGAACATAAGCTTTCTGTGTTTTCAGACTCCCATTGAGTTTTATGGCATCCGCGACCTGAAGGGTGGCGGATTGAAAACCAGGTACGCTGAGTCGGAAAAGACGCGAGCGTAACTGTAGAAATGTTTATAACTTTGTGAGAACTTCAAATAGTGTCGAATAGGAGGGCGAATGAACATGATTCCGCTCGAATTCCACGGGTTTTCAACTCGCTTCGATGTGCATCAGATTGAGATCGCGGGATCGTATGTTATGTCACAAATTTCAACATTTGCCGATCTTGACGCTTTGATAACTACGGCGGACCAATCTCACGACAATTACGACGTGGAATTCCAGCGTATTTTCAGTTGACGCTTTGATAAATAGGCCCCCAAAGGTAAGAATCTTACAGGCAACAACAGAACCAAATCAGAATCCAAAGGCAGAGTCCGGAAACAGGCAGAGTGTGTTCACAGAGATCAGCAGAAACAGAAATGGAAGTAGCACACCCAGGAATACAGTCCTATACACAGGCAAACACAGGAAGCAGCTTATATAGGGTGTTGATTAAGACAGTAACTGCCTGCAGCTGACAGGTAGGTGGAGCCAGGGAGACAGCCAGAGCAGGCAGTAGACTAAGTAATTCTCAAACAGAGCCTGAGACCTCCAGTGGCTCAGGAGGGAAGGCTAAACAAAAAGTCCAAACAGCAGCACCATTTGTCTTGTTCAATTTAGGTTTATTTAAACATAACCAAAGAAATAAATCAGCACAACGTTTCAGTCCAACTGACCTTAATCATGTTACATGATTAAGATCAGTTGAATTGAAACGTTGTGCTGATTTTTTTCTTTGGTGCTTCTGTTTGGACTTTTTAAATCGCTTTTCCTGGGGTGAGTGCAAAACCCTATAGCGTGCACCCATTGCAGGAGTGCTGGACAATGATATTGTTGTTTGTCAGGAGGGAAGGCGACCAGCTAGAGACCAGAGGTCCCAGGATCAACTCCGGGCATGGGTGTGACACATAGTTCTAAAGTCTTCCCCTTCAGAGGTATTCCCTAGAGAAATTGACCCTGATGTATATAGCTATATTATTTAAAGGGTTTTAAGTGACCACATCATAAATGCCTTATAGTTCTGGTTTCTTTTGCTTCAATATACAAGTACAGAACAACTGCTTTCATTTTTAATTTCACTTGTTAATTTGGAAATACATAAAAAAATAAATCTTTTACAGTTAAAAAAAATAAATTATACCAATAACAAACACACACCTAGATTACAAGTTTTGCGTTTGTGTTTTAACACTGAAAAAATGGCCATTTCAGCGTTAAAACAGCACTGCAGCCATTGCAGCCATTGTCAGTATAGCTGTACCACAAGCCTGTTAGCCTGTACTGCAATGTCAGTCCCACACACGTAAAAATTACATTTTTTCATGGGACTTCCATAGCGCAGCCATTACGAGTTTTGCAGTGAGGCTAAAAAGCTTTTGTTCCAGCCTATTACGACACAATCCATTCCGCAATCTAAAAGCAGTAGTTTTTGTTACATAAAACTCATAACTAAACTGCTACAAAGTACACTAAACACCCATAAACTATCTATTAACCCCTTAACCTAGGCCCTCCCGCATCGCAAATACTATATTAAACTTATTAACCTCTTATCCGACATCGCCGCCACTAAAAATAATTATTAACCCCTATTCCGCCGCTCTCCAACATCACTGCCACTATAATAAAGTTATTAACCACTAAACTGCTGCCCTCCCACATCGCAAACACTATTGAAATATTTACCTAGAAACACTTGTGCAAAGTCCGTGTGTGTAGTTAGGCAAATGGATATAGTTATGTCCAACGTATTCTGTTCAGTCAGATTAAAGAGGTATAACACAATGTTCAGTGTGCACAGCAAATAAAGGGAGAAAAATAATAAATGGACAGCGTCAAAGACAATCCTGACTCACCACTCCAAGGAAGGCTATTACGGCATCTCCCGGTACAGTAAATGGGTATGCAGCCACTATCCACTTCACACAGGACGTATCGCTCACCTCTATGGTGTAAACATCAGCTCCGTGGCAATGCACCTTTCCACGAGGTTTGAGCGTTCTTTCCTTCTCGGCGTCTCCGGCCAGCATGTACCTCCTCAGCACTTCCGGGTGACGTCAGACGCTGTCAGACGCTGTCCTTTCCAATTCGTTTGTGTGGTGCTCCCAAATGCTGTGAATACAGCCTCTATTGACCGGACAAAAGATCCAAAGCTGGGATAAATCTTGTTCCTTCACAGGATAGGAGGGCTCCTCTCCCTCCCAAAGTAGTAGAAAAAATAATCCAAAGGACCAAAGGATATAAATAAAAAGTCAATTCTTTATTGTTGAATTAAAAGAAATGGGCATCAAAATAGGGGGAAAAGGAAGAAACGAGCAGGTCTTACGCGTTTCGGCAAGGTTCAGCCGTACTCATAGACCATACATGCTCACAGGTGATACAAACTTATATACCGTATAGTGATTACCCATTGGTTAAAACATCACACACCTCCTAAACACCCTTTTGGAAGGGATAATATCACACAGGTTATATCATAGAAAATTAACGGTTTAACACCATTACTCAGAGTATTTATACATAGTACTGAAGATCCTAAAACAAAACAAAATACCTATTACATTATAAATACAGGCAAATATATACAAAAGGAAACATCACAATGCAAAAATATATACAGACCAATAAATCAATAACAAAATAGAGACACCCATAGATATAAATTTTATTCGTAGGTATAAATTTTATCAGATGATCACACTAATGGATAAGAAAAATATAAGTAATTCATATATATTAAATAAGTTGGAATAAATATTAGAATGAATAATTCCAATTAATAATATTTAAGCATGATCATTATGATGTAATAAATACCTAGAAATGACTATACATGGCTGAGTATAAATTCATTCAAAATAATTAATTGATATATTTCTAGAGGAAATAGGTTCAGTAATATACATATAAATTAGTTCTCCCAAAAATTAATGAGGTCATTCTCTGAATTAAAGCCATCAGGTTTCAAAGTGCATAGTTTATGGATCCAATAAACCTCTTGGCGTGCCAAGGTGGACCATTTATCACCACCTCTAGGATTATTCTTAATGATTTCTATGGCATTCCATTTAAAACTACACACATTTCCATGATGTATATCTATAAAATGGCTTGCTAAATCGGAACAATGTTGTTCATTTCTAATGTATCCCAGATGTTCACGGATACGAGTACGAATGTCACGGGAGGTCATACCCACGTACTGAATTTTATGTTCCGTGCAACAGATGAGATACACTATATATGAAGAAGAGCAATTGATACAGCCCCTAGTATCAAACATCTGATTAGTGACATAGGAACTAAATGAACTACCTATCTTAATATGCTCGCAAGCTTTACAGTTCTTTCCACATTTATATGTTCCATTATGTCTAAGCCAAGAACTTTGGCTATCAGGTTTTCGCAACTGACTAGGTGAGATCAAATTGCCCAATGTAAGCCCTCTTTTATATGTAAATCTACATCCTCCTTTAACCACATCCTTAAGAGAATCATCTCCATATAACATAGGCAAATATTTTTTAACTATGTTACAAATTTGATAATATTGGTTGGAATACCTTGTAATGAAATTTGGTTTGTTGTCAAATTGGGTCTTTCTGTCACTGGACTTGTCTGCTACTAAAAGTAAACTATTTCTGTCACATTGTGTGATATTATCCCTTCCAAAAGGGTGTTTAGGAGGTGTGTGATGTTTTAACCAATGGGTAATCACTATACGGTATATAAGTTTGTATCACCTGTGAGCATGTATGGTCTATGAGTACGGCTGAACCTTGCCGAAACGCGTAAGACCTGCTCGTTTCTTCCTTTTCCCCCTATTTTGATGCCCATTTCTTTTAATTCAACAATAAAGAATTGACTTTTTATTTATATATTTGGTCCTTTGGATTATTTTTTCTACTGAAATATTTACCTCTAAGCCCCTGACATTTTCCTGGAATACTAAGGTATGCTATTTCACCCAAAGCACAATTTTGTCATATGGCTTCAATGCATATTGATTGTTTGAATGTTAAAACTTCTAAATATTTGATTAATTTATAGGTTGTTTTGTCTATCAATTGCTACATAGTTTGTAGTCTTATGGCATTACTATTTTTTATCTCTCCAATGCTATCAGATATTTTGTTTATAACCACTGTTGCTCTTAATCAAATGTTGTTATGTAAAGGGTTAAACTAATTTGTACTTAGGTATAAATAGGTTACCCTTTCTAGTACACCTCAGTCTATGAATAAGCGTCACTAGGGGGCGCAAAACGCGTCAGACTGCCTATACTCTAGTGTCTGCTCTCTGTCTGGGAACACAGCTGTTTTATTCTGTTTTATTCTGTTCCAAATAAAGGTATGTTTTTATTTTTAACCTAACCTGCAGTGCCTGCTTCCATTTTTTCACACTTATTTACTGTCGGCCTGATCCGCCACTATGCTATGGCACTCCTAGTTGTAGAGGTAGCAGAGCATAAGTTATTTCCTTTCATGCACGGATTCTTGGTTTGACCATGTTCTGGACACCCCTGTCTACTACTATTGAAATATTATTAACCCCTAATCTGTTGTACCCCCACTGTACTAAAGTTATTAAGCCATATACCGCCGCCACTATAAGAAACCTATTAACCTAAACCGCAAGCCCCCACAACAAAATATACTAAAGTAAACTATTAAACCCAAACTGAAAGCCTCCCACATCGCAATAAACTAAATTAAATGAGTAACCCCTAAAACTAACGCCTCCTAACTTTATATTAAAATTACAATTTCCCTATCTTAAATTAAATTAAAACTTACCTGTCAAATTAAAAGAACTAAGTTTAAACTAACAATTAAACTAATATAATTATTAAACTAAAACTAAGCTAACTACCAATTAAATAAATTAAACTACACATTTAAAAAATCCTAACACTACTCTAAAAATTACAAAGTATCTAATTACAAAAAATAAAAAAAACTAAATTACAAAAAATAACAAACACTAAATTACGAAAAATAACAAACGAAATGATCCAAAATAAAAAGAATTACACCTAATCTAATAGCCCTATAAAAATAAAAAGCCCACCCAAAAAAAACCTAGCCTACAATAAACTACCAATAGCCCTTAAAAGGGCCTTTTGTAGGGCATTGCCCTAAGTTATAAAGCTCTTTTACCTGTAAAAAAAAAAATACAAAGACCCCCCAACAGTAAAACCCACCACCCAACCAAACCCCCAAAATAAAAACCTAGCTCTAACAAAAACCTAAGCTACCCATTGCCCTGAAAAGGTCATTTAGCTTGTTTAGAAATAGCCCAAACCCTAATCTAAAAAAAAAACCTTAAAAAAAACCTAACACTAACCCCCCGATGATCTACTTACAGTTTAGAAGTCCCGCTTGAAAGATCTTTATCCAGACAGCGAGAAGTCTTCATCCAGACGGCCTCTTCTATCATCATCCAGACGGTGAAGTCCTTATCCAGGCAGCGAGAAGTCTTCATCCATACAGTCTCTTCTATCTTCATCCATGCCGCGGAGTCCTCATCCAGGTGGCCTCTTCTATCTTCATCCAGACGACATCTTCTATCATCCAATAGAATGAGAGCTGCTTGAATCCTATTGGTTGATTTGAACAGCCAATAGGATTTTAGCAGCTCTAATTCCTATTGGCTGATTCAAATTTTTCAGCCAATAAGAATGCAAGGGACTCCATTTTGAAACGGTTCCCTTGCATTGAAGATTCAGTGTACAGCGTTGACCATATGAAGAGGATGCTCCGCGCCAGATGTCTTCTGGATGGACCTGCTCCACGCCGCCGGGATCAAGATAGAAGATGCCACCTGGATGAAGATAGAAGAGGCCCTCTGGATGAAGACTTTTCGCCGCCTGGGTGTCAGGGTTTTTTCCCTGTTGTTTGCTATGTGCTGCTGGCAGCCATTTTACTCACCTCTCTTCCTGACTATGGTGCATTGTGGGGGATGCTGCTCATTTCCTACACTTCCTTTTATGGCCAGACTGTTGTGCATCATCCATGTGAGACAGGATGCAGTCTCAGAATTGTGATGTCATCACTTATTATTTAAAGGGCCTCTGTTCAGTATGCTTTGCCTTTGCGTTGTCTCAGACCTGTTTGTGAGAGTTCCTGTGTATTACCTGGCTGCCTGATGTCCTTCCTGGTTCCTGATCCCTGGCTTGTTCCTGACTCTGCTGTTTTCCTTGTTCCTGATTCCGGCTCGTCTGACTATTCGCTTTGGCTCCTGACTCGACTTGTCTGACTACCAGCTCTGGTTTTGACTCCTGGCTTGTTATTTGACTTGTGGACTTTTTATTATTTTTTGCTATTAATAAAGGTGTGATTATTTTTGCACTTCTCATCTCAGTCTGATTCCTGGCACCCTGACATTACGCAAAGGCCATGAATTCTGATGGTGCTAATAATCCCCCTTTACCTGCCATCATTTCCAGGATGGATGAACAGGATCACCGCTTGGATCAATTTGCACTAGCCCTGCAAACCCTGCTGACTCGCACTGCACATTTGGACCAAAGTGTCCCGTAAGTTATGGGTGCTCCTGTTTCCGCTGCTGCACCTATGCCTACCAGGAGCATGTCTGGTTCTGCACCTCTACCTCAGCAATATGGAGGTGATCCTATTCAGTGCAGAGGGTTTTTGAACCAGGTGGGCATTTACTTTGAGATGTTACCTCAGGCATTTCCCTCTGACAGAGCTAAGGTGGGATTTCTCATCTCGTTACTCTCTGACACAGTTCTTGCCTGGGCTAATCCCTTGTGGAAGACTAATAAACCTGTGATTTTAAATTACCCTGAATTTGTGGCCTCCTTTCAAAGGGTATTTGATGTTCCGGCTCACTCCTCCTCTGCTGCTAAACGACTCATGTCCATTCAGCAAGGTACAAGATCTGTTGCTCAGTATGCTATTGAGTTCCATAGACTTGCTGCAGAGGTAGGTTGGAATAATGAAGCCCTTGTTGCCACCTTCTTTCATGGGCTCTCTGATGTCATTAAAGACGATGTTGCTGCCAGAGATTTACCAGAGGATCTTGAGGCATTGGTGTCTTTTTTTATCCTAATTGACATCAGACTCAGAGAGAGGCCCTCTTTCAAGGAGCCCTTGTGGAAGCCTCCTGTTCTGTTGTCTCCTACGTGTTCATTCCCACCCATGCCTCCCTCTCCTCCCATGCCTCCTGGTCCCGAGTCACCAGGTACTGCTGAGCCAATGCAGTTGGGATTCTCGCATCTCTCTGCGGCGGAGAGGGCCTTTAGGAGGAGGGAGGGGCTCTGCCTCTATTGTGGGTTACAGGGCCACCTTTTGAAATCTTGTCCTACACAGCCGGGAAACGCTCATACCTAAGGTCCTGTCGGGGGCAGACCTTGGGTGGTTTATCCTCGTCCCTGGAACCGCTTAAGGAGAAACCTTTTGTCACGGTTGTCCTTTCTTGGGTGGACTCCTCCATAGTCACTCAGGCTCTTGTTGACTCCGGTGCTTTGGGCTATTTCATTGACAGTGCTTTTGTATCAATGCACTCCATTCCTGTTTTGCCTCTGTCCGTTCCACTTGCTATTGAGGCCATTGATGGCAGGCCCCTTCAGCCTGTACTTGTTACTCACGAAACTGCTCCATTGTCCATGGCTGTTGGGGCTCTCCATTTTGAAACCCTCCAGTTCCAGTTGATAAACTCTCCGTATTTTCCGGTTGTTCTGGGTTATCCCTGGCTCCAAAAGCACAATCCCAGTCTTGACTCCCCGCAATGTATTTCCACTTGTTTTCGGAGACCAGTTAAAGTCTTGTGTATCTAAATTGCCAGAGAAGTACCGAGAGTTCCTAGACGTGTTTGACAAGGTGTGTGCTGGTATATTGCCTCCTCACCGGTCTTACGATTGTGCCATAGACCTGCAACCCAGAGCCATTCCTCCTCGGGCCGGGTGTACCCTCTGTCTGTTGCAGAGAATTGTGCTATGGAGGAGTATGTTGCCGATGTTCATCAATCATCCGCAAATCCTGCTCTCCTGCAGGGGCTGGCTTCTTCTTTGTGAAGAAAAAGGGTGGCGAGTTAAGACCATGTATCGATTATAGGGGTCTTAATCGTCTTACCATTAAGAATGCTTACCCTATTCCGCTCATTACGGAACTCTTTGACCACCTTAAGGGAGCTACGGTCTTTACTAAACTTGATTTGAGTGGAGCGTACAATCTCGTTAGGATTAAGGAAGGTCATGAATGAAAAACAACATTTAACACCAGGAGCGGGCATTATGAGTATCTTGTAATACCCTTTGGCCTATGTAATGATCCTGCTGTTTTTCAGGAATTTATTAATGATTTCCTACGAGATATGTTGCAACAGTGTGTTGTGGTGTACTTAGACGACATCCTCATACACTCACCCACACTTGAGGCTCATCGTTCTGATGTTACACAGGTTCTTCAGAGACTACGTGAGAACAGCCTGTTTTGTAAACTCGAGAAATGTGAGTTCCATCAGACTCAAGTAACCTTCCTAGGTTATGTTATCTCCGTTGCAGGGTTCTCCATGGATCCTTACAAGTTATTTGCAGTTCTGCAGTGGCCTCGCCCGGTTGGTCTTCGGTCTATTCAACGTTTTTTGGGGTTTGCCAATTACTATAGAAAGTTTATTTAAAAACTTTTCTTCCTTGGTCAAACCTATCACAGACATGACCCGTAAAGAGAATGATCCACTCCACTGGTCACCTACTGCCATTAAGGCCTTTGATAGTCTTAAGACTGCCTTTGCTGCCACTCCAGTTCTGGCTCATCCTAACCCTGTCCTGCCTTTCGTTCTTAAGGTCAATGCGTCTGAGACTGGAGTAGAAGCCCTCTTGTCTCAACATCCTACGCCTGACGGTTCCTTGCATCCATGTGGTTTCTTCTCTAAGAAATTGTCTCCAGCGGAGTGCAATTATGAAATTGGTGACAGGGAATTACTGGCCATAAATTTGGCACTCGAGGAATGGAGGCATCTTCTCGAGGGTACTAGCGTGCCAGTGCTCATTCTTACTGACCACAAGAATTTAACTTATCTATCTGAAGCAAAACGTTTGTCGCCCCGACAGGCCAGATGGGCGCTATTTTTGTCTCGGTTTAATTATGTGTTCTCCTACCTGCCTGGTAGTAAGAATGTTAGGGCTGGTGTCCTCTCTCGACAATTTTTGCCTCTGTTCAAGGAGGAGTCTGTACCTACTCCTGTTATACCTCCTGACCATATTTTGGCTACCATACGTACTAATTTGACTTCTCCCTTGGGGGAGGAGATCATGGCTGCACAAACCAATGCACCTCCTGAGAAACCTAGTGGTTAGTGTTTTGTTCCTGAGAATCTTCGAACTAAACTTTTGCACTCTTTCCACTATCCTAAAGCCGCAGGTCACCCAGGTAAGAACCAAATTATTTGGTCTGTCACTCGACAATTCTGGTGGCCAGGTTTTCATTCTGATATTGCTGCGTATGTTGCCTCCTGCTCAGTTTGTGCACAGACTAAGACTCCTCGACATCTTCCTATGGGTCTTCTTCAACCTATTGCTAATGGTGAGTGTCCTTGGACACATCTTTTTTCATTTTTTCTAAAATGTCACATTTCATTCCCTTGATGAAGCTGCCTACCGCTCAGGAGCTTGCTTCGATTTTTGCCCGGGAGGTCTTCCATTTACATGGGTTACCCAAGGAGATAGTGTCGGACCGGGGTAGCCAGTTTGTCTCCAGATTTTGGCGTTCCTTTTGTGCTCAAATGGGGATCCAGCTTTCTTTCTCCTCTGCATATCAGCATCAATCCAATGGAGCTGCGGAACGGTCTAATCAAGCTCTGGAACAGTTCCTCCATTGCTATGTCTCAGATCACCACAATAATTGGTCTGAACTGTTACCTTGGGCAGAGTTTGCTCGTAATAGTGCTATTAATGCTTCCTCCAAGTTATCCCCGTTCATGGCAAATTATGGGTTTCAACCATCCTTGTTGCCCGATTCATTCATGTCTCAGGGTATTCCGACTTTGGAGGAGCATCTCCGGCAACTCTGTTCAACGTGGGTGCAGATTCAGGATTGCCTTCATCGTTCTATGCAGCACCAAAAGTTCCAGGCTGATCGTAGGCGTCTGCCCGCACCTTCCTACCAGGTTGGTGAGGGAGATTGGCTGTCTTTCCGCAACTTGAACCTTCATGTGCCTTCCAATAAATTGGCTCCCCGGTATGTTGGTCCTTTTTGAATACTCCGATGGGTTAATCCTGTGGCCTATGCTCTTGACCTTCCTCCTGCTATGTGCATCTCCAATGTTTTTCAAGTCTCCCTCTTGAAACCATTGGTTTGTAATCGGTTTACCACTGTGTTGCCTCGTCCCCGTTCTATCTTTGTTGACAACCATGAGGAGTATGAGGTCAGCAGCATTATTGACTCTCGTATGTCCATGGGCCGTGTACAGTATTTGGTTCACTGGAGGGGCTATGATCCAGAGGAGCATTCTTGGGTTCCCTCCTCTGATGTTCACGCTCCTGCCCTCCTCCGTGCCTTCCATGCCCGTTTCCCCAATAAGCCTTTTGTCCTCCCACGGGGGAGGGGTCATTGAGGGGAGGGTACTGTCAGGATTTTTTCCCTGTTGTTTGCCATGTGCTGCTGGCAGCCATTTTACTTACCTCTCTTCCTGACTATGGTGCATTGTGGGGGATGCTGCTCATTTCCTACACTTCCTTTTATGGCCAGACTGGTGTGCATCATCCATGTGAGACAGGATGCAGTCTCAGAATTGTGATGCCATCACTTATTATTTAAAGGGCCTCTGTTCAGTATGCTTTGCCTTTACGTTGTCTCAGACCTGTTTGTGAGAGTTCCTGTGTATTACCTGGCTGCCTGATGTCCTTCCTGGTTCCTGATCCCTGGCTTGTTCCTGACTCTGCTGTTTTCCTTGTTCCTGATTCCGGCTCATCTGACTATTCGCTTTGGCTCCTGACTCGGCTCGTCTGACTACCAGCTCTGGTTTTGACTCCTGGCTTGTTATTTGACTTGTGGACTTTTTATTATTTTTTGCTATTAATAAAGGTGTGATTATTTTTGCACTTCTCGTCTCAGTCTGATTCCCGGCACCCTGACACTGGGGGAGGACTTCGCCGCCTGGATGAAGAATTCTTGTTGCCTGGATGAGGACTTCGCCCCCTGGATGAAAATAGAAGAGGCAGCCTGGATGAAGACTTCTTGCCGCCTGGATGAAGATCGTTCAAGCGGGACTTCAAAAACTGTAAGTGGATCTTCTGGCGTTAGTGTTATTTTTTTTTTTAAGGGTTTTTTGGATGTTTTCTTTTTTAGATTAGGGTTTGGGCTATTCCTAAACAAGCTAAATGTCCTTTCAATGGTAATGCCCATACAAATGCCCTTTTCAGGGCAATGGGTAGATTAGGTTTTTTTAGATATTTTTTTTTATTTTGTGAGTTTGGGGGGGTGGGGTTTGAAATGTTAGTAGGTCTTTGTAATTTTTTTTTTCATGTAAAATAGCTGTTTAACTTAGGGCAATGCCCTATAAAAGGCCCTTTTAAGGGCTATTGGTAGTTTATTCTAGATTAGGTTTTTTATTTTGGGGTGGGTTTTTTTTTTTAAATGAGTATTAGAAAAGGAATCATTTTTATTATTTTAGATAATTTGTTATTTTGTGTAATGTATTTTTTTGTTTTGGAGTGGGGTTTTTTGCGCTCCTTGGGCTTACTGCTCATATTACGAGATGAAAGTAAATTGTGTGAGCACAATCGCGATTTACACTAGAATCATTACCGCAACTTCACAGCTCTGGTTAAGTGTAAAAAAACACATCAAAAATACATTACAAAGTACAGTTACACTCATATTAACATTGTCTATTAAAAAAATTTCAAAAAAATATTGCACACAAAAGTTATAAGTGCTTAAAGATAGAAGGTCTCAGACAGGCAAAGGGCTTTAACATAGAGATACATTCATATACATGTCTAAAGATGAATATGTGTATGTATATATATGTATATATATATATATATATATATATATATATATATGTGTGTACACATGTATTTATGTATTTATATGTGTATATATTTATTTACAGACATACGGTATAAACACATAAATTCATATGTATACATATGTAGACATACATAAGTGCATTGGAGCCCTTTGTCATTAAGTAGATTAAAACATGCAAACGCATATTTATGAAATATTCATTTTTAATAAAGATTTTAACTATGTATTTACTTTAAATATTTCACATTCCAATATTCTGCACATAGCAGAATATGTTCTATGTATTCTAAATAGATATTCCTATATACAGTAGATATATATCTTTATAAATCTATACCTATATATAATCATGTATGTGTGTATATATATATATATATATATATATACTGTATATATTTTTATATATATATATATATATATATACTGTATATATATATTGTTATGTAATGAACTTTAGAATGTGAAATAGTCATATTTTCATGTTGGGATTGCGCAAATGAGATTATGCAATTGTGTTTGCGTGAGAGTGGGGTGTTTTGTTTTCCTCTTTTTTCCCTCTGTTGGCTTCTATGGGGATTCTTCTGATTTTTGCTCTAGTCAGGTTATCGCTAAAGCGAAAACAGTTTGAAACCCAGCTAGCACAAAAATCTTAATTCTAGCTCAATTAACGCTCAAGCGGAAGCGTTAATTTGCGCTTCATTTGTAACCTAGCCCTTGATGTACTAATTTGATAGCAACTTTAGGAATTAATTCAGGTTGAATATTTGCCAAAACCCATAGGAAGGGTTTGGGTGAATGTTAATTCACATGGGAACAGATTTTCGAGCAATTTATATTCAGATTTATTTGGTTGATGTTTGCATTTTGATTAGTGTTAAGGGGCCTCATATCTGAGCCTTGCCTAAGGCCACACTAGCTCAAGAGCAGCTAACATTTTGTATTATTCTTCATTTATCTATACACAAACCGTTATATGGGTCCTAAGAAATATATGGCTGACTCAATATTCTTACTGACTCCTAAATGTGAAATAAATCTGTCCACTTTAAAAATGTATATAATAATACAGGGAAAGTCATAAAGCAAGGTTGTTTCAAAGAGCATTTTAATGCAAACTATAGCTATAAAATGCTATTATCTGATACACATATAAAGACCAGTATTTGCCAGCCATCACTATCAACAGATGCAATAGCTTCATGGTGTTTTCTGGTTTCAAGGGGGTTAATACATGCAAACACAGCCCGCAACTGCTCACAATGTGGCGGTCAATAACAAGTTGCCTATAGGAGAAGGGCTCAGAGCCTCATACAGGACTGCTGGCACCTCAGCTTTAGTGAGTGACTGAGGAGGAAGCCATTGTCACACTTCCCTTTATAGTTCAGTGCTCTCTTGCTGCAGGGAAGAGCTGTATGGAGAAAAGTACAGAACCTTTCTACCAAACATATCAGCCAGGCAGATAAAGCAAAGTGTGTGACTGTGCATGCAGCTGAAGTGGGCGATAAAGCCCATATTGCTCCTCTCTGTCTGCAGTTCCTTCACCACACCCTTCAGCTGAACAAAGGCAGAGTACTTAGCAGACTAGACATTCACTGAACAAAGGGCTTATTGCAGCAAAATCCCTATATTATAATATGCCTGAACACTGAAGGAAGCCAGTGGGCTGGGCTACTATTGCCACCAACACCTGTTTGAGCTAAAAAAAAAAAAGGTATATTTTTGTATGCTGCTATGTGAATCCCCATCATAAGTAAGGCCTTAGGCGATCACCTATTTGGCCTAATGGTAGGGCCGCCTCTGCCTCATATGCTCTACTTGGCATCATTTGATGCATTAATGTGTTCCTGACACAGGGCTGCACAAGCTGGATCCCTGCTCCACCACCATAATGTAGGAGATATCCTCTACAGATCATTGCCTTTACCTTATTGCTGGATACCTAGAGCCACAGTGGTGACTAACCCACAGCGGAACTTCTCTGGTGCTGGGTGATGGTTCCTGTTCCAGTGAAGGTTAACTGGCAGTGAAGTGGCAGCCACCATTTTGTCTGCAGCTAGGCCTTGGTGAAGTGAAACAGGCTCTGGAGATTTTGAAGTGGCATCCTGACTATATAGAGTAAGTTGCTGAATAAGATGTGAGGAGATCCAAGCTTGTTTATGCCATTCTGTCTCCTGTGCCCACTCCACTGGTTAAAATGAACAGCCTGGCATAAAAGGTAGGATAAATATCTGCTACTATTACATGTAGATGTCCTTGGCTCTAGAATTGTTGGTGTTGGATACGCTTACAACCCTTGCTCTCACAAACTGTTAAGCATTGAATAATTCCTGGCTTTTTAGCGAACATAGATGAGCCCTGGGATTAAAAATTGTACAATTTGAATATTCAACTCTACAGCCTATAGCTATGAGAGACTGTGCTATTAGACTGTGTGCTAGGATTTGACTCTTAGCAGACCAACTGAAGTGACACTGGTAAGCTGACATACTTTCCAGCCTGCACTGATAACTTAGAGATCCTTTTCTACATCAATGATGATGTGTATAATCTAGTACTCTGAAAATACACTATTAGATATAGTTTTGTCTGACTGTTCTCTTCTATTGTATCTGTGCTTGCACTGACATCTAGTGGTTACTAGATGAAGTGCTGCTATCCTTTTGTTATATGAAGTATAAAGGGCACTTTTACCTTAGTCAAAGAAATAAAAAAACTTGTCAGTTAATGATAGCTTAAAAAACATTAACGGGCATTTTTTTCAACTCTTATTGACTTTAAAAGCTTATATATATATATATATATATATATATATATATATATATATATATATATATATGTGTGTGTATGTGTGTGTGTGTGTGTGTGTGTGTGTGTGTGTGTATGTGTGTGTGTGTGTTAGTTAATATGTGCATATACACATATAAACACATACAGTGGGTATTGAAAATAATGCCCCCCCCCATAAAAATAATCACATTTTGTTGCTTTGCAGCCTGAAATAAAGACAGACACAGTTTTTGTTTATCCAGTTGTAATTACTCAGTGCAACTTATAACATCCAAGTGAAAGATATAACACCAACATGACAGGCAAAATAAAACAGAATCACTGAGTTGCAAAAAGGATCACCCCCTTGTGTCAGTATTTTCTTATATACATATGTATTTTAAATATGCTGTCCAACGCTGCGCAACCTACCCCCTTCTCTGCGCTTGGTTATGTGTTGTGTCTATCGAAATCAGAACGAGGATCCAATTGGAGCCTATGGAAGCACGCTCTTGTAAGCACAAAGCTTCCATGTAATGCAAATGCAACCTTTACTTATAATACTGGTAGTACGAGTGGAGAGCAAATATCACGCTTGCAAAAGAACAATTTTGTGCCCCACTTGTAACCTAGGCCATCTTATGTTGTAATATGTCTGGTTAAAATCTGATCGCTTTGTAAACTGCTATATGGTGGTATTTTTTCAGCAGTGTAGAAAAGTTGAACACAGCACTGCTTAATCCAGTTTCCCAGTGTGCACAATGCTAACTAGGATTATTTTTTCTATTTTCATAAATTGTGTTTTTTTTGTCTTGATTTGTTTTGTTTTTTCCTATTCTCCTTATAACAAAAGTGAACTATTTTGTAAAGTATTCTTGAGTTTTGATATCTTAAAGGGACATAAATGTATATGGGTAGACTTGATGGACCTTTTTGGTTCTTATCCACCATCAAATTCTATGTTTGATAAACACAAAATGTTTCTTTCATGATTCAGATAGAGCATACGGTTTTAAACAACTTTGGAATTTACTATCAATTTTCTTTCTTTTCTTGTTATTGTTTGTTTAAAAGCAGAAGGTAAGTTCAGGAGTGTGTGCAGCAAGATAAGGCAGCAGTTTTGCGACAATGTTATACATTAACAAGAACACTAGATGGCAGCACTATATCTTGTCATGTACTGCTCCAGACATGCACACTACGTATCTAAATAGCTCTTCAACAAAGAATATCAAGAGAATGAAGCAAAGTTGATAATACAATAATAGGAGTAAATTGGAAACTTTTTAAAAAAATTGTATTCTCTATCTTAATCATGAATGAAAAATTTGGGGGTTTATGTCCCTTTAAGCAATTTTGCAATATAAACTGCATTAAATTGCTATGAAATTGGCACTTTGTGCTTGCCCGTCACATTGATCTGAGGCAAGAAAGGTACTGATTGGCTCATATACATGTTGCACTTGCTCTTCTGTCAGTCAACCCTTGAAGGGACATTATACACTAAGGCCTAGATTTGGAGTTCGGCGGTAGCCGTCAAAACCAGCGTTAGAGGCTCCTAACGCTGGTTTTGGCCGCACGCTGGTATTTGGAGTCAGTGATTAAAGGGTCTAACGCTCACTTTTCAGCCGCCATTTGCGTAGCCTATCTTTTCAATGGGATCTTTCTAACGCTGGTATTTAGAGTCGTTTCTGAAGTGAGCGTTAGAGCTCTAACGACAAGATTCCAGCCGCCTGAAAATAGCAGGAGTTAAGAGCTTTCTGGCTAACGCCGGTTTATAAAGCTCTTAACTACTGTACCCTAAAGTACACTAACACCCATAAACTACCTATGTACCCCTAAACCGAGGTCCCCCCACATCGCCGACACTCTATTTAAATTTTTAACCCCTAATCTGCCGACCGCCACCTACGTTATACTTATGTACCCCTAATCTGCTGCCCCTAACCCCGCCGACCCCTATATTATATTTCTTAACCCCTAACTTGCCCCCCACAACGTCGCCGCAAGCTACTTAAAATAATTAACCCCTAATCTTCCGACCGCAAATCGCCGCCACCTACGTTATCCCTATGTACCCCTAATCTGCTACCCCTAACATCGCCGACCCCTATATTATATTTATTAACCCCTAATCTGCCCCCCTCAACGTCGCCGACACCTGCCTACACTTATTAACCCCTAATCTGCCGAGCGGACCTGAGCGCTACTATAATAAAGTTATTAACCCCTAACCCGCCTCACTAACCCTATCATAAATAGTATTAACCCCTAATCTGCCCTCCCTAACATCGCCGACACCTAACTTCAATTATTAACCCCTAATCTGCCGACCGGAGCTCACCGCTATTCTAATAAATGTATTAACCCCTAAAGCTAAGTCTAACCCTAACACTAACACCCCCCTAAGTTAAATATAATTTTTATCTAACGAAATAAATTAACTCTTATTAAATAAATGATTCCTATTTAAAGCTAAATACTTACCTGTAAAATACATCCTAATATAGCTACAATATAAATTATATTTATATTATAGCTATTTTAGGATTAATATTTATTTTACAGGTAACTTTGTAATTATTTTAACCAAGTACAATAGCTATTAAATAGTTAAGAACTATTTAATAGTTACCTAGTTAAAATAATAACAAAATTACCTGTAAAATAAGTCCTAACCTAAGATATAATTAAACCTAACACTACCCTATCAATAAAATAATTAAATAAACTACCTACAATTACCTACAATTAACCTAACACTACACTATCAATAAATTAATTAAATACAATTCCTACAAATAAATACAATTAAATAAACTAGCTAAAGTACAAAAAATAAAAAAGATCTAAGTTACAGAAAATAAAAAAATATTTACAAACATAATAAAAATATTACAACAATTTTAAACTAATTACACCTACTCTAAGCCCCCTAATAAAATAACAAAGCCCCCCAAAATAAAAAATTCCCTACCCTATTCTAAATTAAAAAAGTTACAAGCTCTTTTACCTTACCAGCCCTGAACAGGGCTCTTTGCGGGGCATGCCCCAAGAATTTCAGCTCTTTTGCCTGTAAAAGAATAAATACAATACCCCCCCCCCAACATTACAACCCACCACCCACATACCCCTAATCTAACCCAAACCCCCCTTAAATAAACCTAACACTAAGCCCCTGAAGATCTTCCTACCTTGTCTTCACCATACCAGGTTCACCGATCCGTCCTGAAGAGCTCCTCCGATGTCCTGATCCAAGCCCAAGCGGGGGCTGAAGAGGTCCATGATCCGGTCAAAGTCTTCATCCAAGCGGGGCAGAAGAGGATCTTCCATCCGATTGAAGTCATCATCCAGGCGGCATCTTCGATCTTCTTCCATCCGGAGCGAAGCGGCAGGATCCTGAAGACATCCAGCGCGGAACATCCATCCGGACCGACGATTGAACGACGAATGACTGTTCCTTTAAGGGACGTCATCCAAGATGGCGTCCCTCGAATTCCGATTGGCTGATAGGATTCTATCAGCCAATCGGAATTAAGGTAGGAATTTTCTGATTGGCTGATGGAATCAGCCAATCAGAATCAAGTTCAATCCGATTGGCTGATCCAATCAGCCAATCAGATTGAGCTCGCATTCTATTGGCTGTTCCGATCAGCCAATAGAATGCGAGCTCAATCTGATTGGCTGATTGGATCGGCCAATCGGATTGAACTAGATTCTGATTGGCTGATTCCATCAGCCAATCAGAAAATTCCTACCTTAATTCCGATTGGCTGATAGAATCCTATCAGCCAATCGGAATTCGAGGGACGCCATCTTGGATGACGTCCCTTAAAGGAACAGTCATTCGTCGTTCAGTCGTCGGTCCGGATGGATGTTCCGCGCTGGATGTCTTCAGGATCCTGCCGCTTCGCTCCGGATGGAAGAAGATCGAAGATGCCGCCTGGATGATGACTTCAATCGGATGGAAGATCCTCTTCTGCCCCGCTTGGATGAAGACTTTGACCGGATCATGGACCTCTTCAGCCCCCGCTTGGGCTTGGATCAGGACATCGGAGGAGCTCTTCAGGACGGATCGGTGAACCTGGTATGGTGAAGACAAGGTAGGAAGATCTTCAGGGGCTTAGTGTTAGGTTTATTTAAGGGGGGTTTGGGTTAGATTAGGGGTATGTGGGTGGTGGGTTGTAATGTTGGGGGGGGGGGTATTGTATTTATTCTTTTACAGGCAAAAGAGCTGAAATTCTTGGGGCATGCCCCGCAAAGGGCCCTGTTCAGGGCTGGTAAGGTAAAAGAGCTTGTAACTTTTTTAATTTAGAATAGGGTAGGGAATTTTTTATTTTGGGGGGCTTTGTTATTTTATTAGGGGGCTTAGAGTAGGTGTAATTAGTTTAAAATTGTTGTAATATTTTTATTATGTTTGTAAATATTTTTTTATTTTCTGTAACTTAGATCTTTTTTATTTTTTGTACTTTAGCTAGTTTATTTAATTGTATTTATTTGTAGGAATTGTGTTTAATTAATTTATTGATAGTGTAGTGTTAGGTTAATTGTAGGTAATTGTAGGTAGTTTATTTAATTATTTTATTGATAGGGTAGTGTTAGGTTTAATTATATCTTAGGTTAGGACTTATTTTACAGGTAATTTTGTTATTATTTTAACTAGGTAACTATTAAATAGTTCTTAACTATTTAATAGCTATTGTACCTGGTTAAAATAATTACAAAGTTACCTGTAAAATAAATATTAATCCTAAAATAGCTATAATATAATTATAATTTATATTGTAGCTATATTAGGATTTATTTTACAGGTAAGTATTTAGCTTTAAATAGGAATCATTTATTTAATAAGAGTTAATTTATTTCGTTAGATTAAAATTATATTTAATTTAGGGGGGTGTTAGTGTTAGGGTTAGACTTAGCTTTAGGGGTTAATACATTTATTAGAATAGCGGTGAGCTCCGGTCGGCAGATTAGGGGTTAATAATTGAAGTTAGGTGTCGGCGATGTTAGGGAGGGCAGATTAGGGGTTAATACTATTTATGATAGGGTTAGTGAGGCGGATTAGGGGTTAATAACTTTATTATAGTAGCGCTCAGGTCCGCTCGGCAGATTAGGGGTTAATAAGTGTAGGCAGGTGTCGGCGACGTTGTGGGGGGCAGGTTAGGGGTTAATAAATATAATATAGGGGTTGGCGGTGTTAGGGGTAGCAGATTAGGGGTACATAGGGATAACGTAGGTGGCGGCGGTTTACGGAGCGGCAGATTAGGGGTTTAAAAAAATATGCAGGGGTCAGCGATAGCGGGGGCGGCAGATTAGGGGTTAATAAGTGTAAGGTTAGGGGTGTTTAGACTCGGGGTACATGTTAGAGTGTTAGGTGCAGACGTAGGAAGTGTTTCCCCATAGCAAACAATGGGGCTGCGTTAGGAGCTGAACGCTGCTTTTTTGCAGGTGTTAGGTTTTTTTTCAGCTCAAACAGCCCCATTGTTTCCTATGGGGGAATCGTGCACGAGCACGTTTTTGAGGCCGGCCGCGTCCGTAAGCAACTCTGGTATCGAGAGTTGCATTTGCGGTAAAAATGCTCTACGCTCCATTTTTGGAGCCTAACGCAGCATTTGATTAAACTCTCGATACCAGAGTTAAATTTATGGTGCGGCCAGAAAAAAGCCCGCGGAGCGTTAACAGCCCTTTTACCGCCGAACTCCAAATCTAGGCCTTAATAAATACTAGATAAAATGATGCATTCAAAGGAAAGATTAGAGAATAACATGTAGATGTCTTTTTTCATTTTCATTAGCTGTTTAAATATTGACAAAATAAGTGTAAAGTCTATAAAACAATGGGAGCTGCCATGTTGTAACTTAGCATACCTTTTCTCTGCCGTGGCCAATTAGGGACAGTTACCGGTATAAAAAGATAACTACAGTGTTCAGTCAATGGATGTGTGGAATATAACAGTGTTCTGCACTTCCATTCCCAACAGGAACTCAAAATATCACAATATCAGAATAGGATTACAGGAAAAAGGGACAAAATAAAAAATGAAAATACATTGCAGAGTTTATATATATATAGTTGATCCGGGGTGCTTGGGTGCACTCTGTCCTTGTACTTTTTGTTGTATAACATTGACAAAGGCACAATGCAGTGCCGAAACGTTTGTTTTTTAAACTGATGTAATAAATTCTAGTTTTACTGCAAAGACCAGTGAGCTGCCTGCTTTTTGGAGAGTATATATATATATATTGAAAGAAAGGCTAAAACAATTATTTAAACACACTTTTTTATAAAAAAAAACAAAGTACTACAATAATATGCAAGAACTGTACAATCCTAGCATACTATTGAGTTTTAAGTCAATATAACAAGGATTGAGGGCTTATTAAAAGAGCAATCTCGTGTACAGTATATAGATACCTTATAAAAAAACAGTACCAGATATATATCTTAGCCTTCCTATCTATCACTTACCAAGTGAGAGCTCCCCCTCCCAGGGGGGCATGGGCAGAAGCATACCACACCCCCTATACCTAAATATAAGAAGAAACCTTACCCTACCTCATTATTCCTAATTTTATCCATCTTAAAGTGGGCAGAGCTAGGTTCCACTTTCCTGTTACATATTGGTGTGGTTATTACCTGCCATTATTGTGATTTAGGAGTACTTTGCTCCAGTCTTTTGCGATGCATTTAGAGGCAGCGGTAGCATTTTTTTAATTTGAGGCTGGTCAGGAGGCACTACCGGTGTACCGAGGGTTCTATCCTATGGGTACCACCATCTTACTCAGAAGTATGTCATTAACCCGCAGCTAGGGTCAGGAGGTAAAGTGTATGCGTGCACATTCAAAATCTGAACACCAGGTGAGCCTGTATGATACAGAGTCATCAGAGCTGTTGCTGTTACCCTTCCTATGGAGCCTCATAACTGCCTTCTTTACAGTCCTTCCCTTTGTGATTCTGAAGATGTCCTTTGGTTTCAGATCCAGGACTTTGGATACTGCTGCAGATGCCCAGGATGTTAAGCCTGCTGCACCTATGCTAAGGTGTGAACCATTTCCAGGGCTATCTTTTTTCCTTTATTTTATTTTCCTTGTCTATCCTAATATAATGTTTCATTTTTCTCTTTTCTGTCTTGCCTCCCTGAGTTTCAGAATGTGCACAGAAAATATTTGCATTATGTAACAAGTCTGCTTGCGAGGATAAGAACCTTTGCTTTACATGCATTGGTCATGTGTTAGGGGGCAATTTTTTTTTCAAGCCAAATGATGCTGAATTATTTACTATGCTGGATGCTGAGTTCTCGTGTGGAATTTGAAAAAGAAGTGTCAAGCCGGCCTTTTTCTGCTGTTCCTTTGGAGTTTGCTTATTATGTCAGAGAAACATTGTTTGCAAATAATTCTATCTGAATTTGCAAAACTGGAAAAGCAGTTGTTAAAGTGGAGCGCTAAATTATTGTGTGCATGCGAACGGGCAAATTTACTATCCATTAAAGTGGCTGGTTATTGCTACCGCAAGCTTGTGGTAGCAATTAGCGCTCTGAGAATTAACCAGAGGTCAGACGGCATGAGAACGAGGCTCCCATTGGAGCCTATGGAAGCGTGCTCTATTGAACGTATAGCTTCCATGCAATGCGAATGTGAGGTCGTGTTCACATTGCCGGCCACTTCAGAGACTTTACAAGTGGAGCGCAGATATCACACGCGAAAAGCGGAATTATGCACTCCACTCTTAATCTGGCCCAAAATTGTAATGAATTTTCCATTACCCTAAAAAAAATTGCAAACTTACTTTCTAAGAAAAAAAATGTCTCTCATCTTTTCAAGATAATTTATCTCCTTCAGGTGATGAGCAGATGTTTTTGCAGATATGGGGGCCTATTTATCAAGCCGTCAACTGTGCTGCATTCGCCGGCACCAATACGCTTGCCTAACATCGTCTAACATTGCGGCCGCGGACCTGAATACGTTCTCCATATTTAAAGGGACAGTCTAGTCCAAAAAAAACTTTCATGATTCAGAAAGGGCATGTAATTTTAAACAATTTTCCAATTTACTTTTATCACCAATTTTTCTTTGTTCTCTTGGTATTCTTAGTTGAAAGCTTAACCTAGGAGGTTCATATGCTAATTTCTTAGACCTTAAAGGCAAAAGAACTGAAATAAAGGGGCAGTCTGCAGAGGCTTAGATACAAGATAATCACAGAGGTAAAAAATATATAAATATAACTGTGTTGGTTATGCAAAACTAGGGAATGGGTAAACAAGGGATTATCTATCTTTTAAAACAATAACAATTCTGGTGTAGACTGTCCCTTTAACAAAAAAGCTGTCAAAAAGCCGCGCACCAAGTACGGGGTGATGAACAGCGGACTGTTGTTAACTAACAGTCATCGATCTCGCTGCTATTCAGCTTTTTCCAAGCTTTATTTGTATACTGTCACTAAATACCCACACTATACTAAACTCTTTAACCCCTATACCGCCACTCCCGGACCCTGCCACAACTAAATAAAGTTATTAACCCCTAAACGGCCGCTCCCAGAGCCCACCGCCACCTACATTATACTTATTAACCCCTAATCTGCCACCCCCTATACCGCCACCACCTACATAAAGTTATTAACCCCTAAACCGCCAGCCCCCCACATCGCCATAAACTAAATTAACCTATTAATCCCTAAACCTAACAACCCGCTAACTGTACATTAAATATTAACTCATCCCCATTTTATAATGAATTTAAACTTACCTTTAGATATAAATTAAACTATATTAAACTAATAATTAACCTATTCTAACTATTATAATAAAATTACATTCAACTATATTAAACTAATAATTAACCTACCCTAACTATTATGATAAAATTACATTAAACTATATTAAACTATTAATTAACCTTCCCTAACTATTATAATAAAATTACATTAAACTATATTAAACTATTAATTAACCTACCCTAACTATTATAATAAAATTACTTTCAACTATATTAAACTAATAATTAACCTATTCTATCTATTATACTAAAATTACATTAAACTATATTAAATTAACAATTAATTTAACCTACCTTTTATACTAAAATTACATAAAATTACAAATTAAAATAACTATATTATATATTTAAACACCTAACCCTACTCAAATAATTTAATTCTACACTAAAAAATTACAAAGTTACAAAAAACTAACACCTAGATTACGAGTTAAGCTGTGCGGTGCTAACGAGCAGTTTATGCTCACCACTCACTTACAGACAGCGCTGGTATTACGGGTTTTTATAAACCCGGCGTTAACCACAAAAAAATAGGAATCAATGGGGGAGAGCCGGCTGAAAAAAACCTAACACCTGCAAAAAAGCAGCGTAAAGCTCCTAACGCAGCCACATTGATTCCTATGGGGAAATAAAAGTTATGTCTACACCTAACACCCTAACATGAACCCTGAGTCTAAACACTCCTAATCTTACACTTATTAACCCCTAATCTGCCGCCCCCGACATCGCCGAAACCTACATTATATTAGTAAACCCTAATTTGCCGATCCAGACACCGCCGCCACCAACATTAATAGTTATGAACCCCTAATCTGCTGCCCCCAACATCGCCGAAACCTACATTATATTTATTAAACCCTATGTCGCTGCAACCTAACTACATTTATTAACCCCTAATCTGCCACCCACAACGTTGCCACCACTATAATAAAGTTATTAACCCCTATACCTAAGTCTAACCCTAACCCCCCCTAACTTAAATATAATTTAAATAAATCTAAATAAAATTACTACAATTAACTAAATAATTCCTATTTAAAACTAAATACTTACCTATAAAATAAACCCTAAGCTAGCTACAAATAACTAATAGTTACATTGTAGCTAGCTTAGGGTTTATTTTTATTTTACAGGCAAGTTTGCATTTATTTTAACTAGGTACAATAGTTATTAAATAGTTATTAACTATTTAATAACTACCTAGCTAATATAAATACAAAAGTACCTGTAAAATAAAACCTAACCTAAGTTACAATTACACCTAACACTACACTATAATTAAATTAATTACCTAAATTAAATACAATTAATTACAATTAAATACAATTATCTAAAGTACAAAAAACCCCACTAAATTACAGAAAATAATAAACAAATTACAAGATTTTTAAACTAATTACACCTAATCTAATCCCCCTAACAAAATAAAAAAGCCCCCCAAAATTAAAAAAAAAAAGCCTTACAGTAAATTACAAATAGCCCTTAAAAGGGCCTTTTGTGGGGCATTGCCCCAAAGCAATCAGCTCTTTTACCTGAAAAAAAATTACAATCCCCCCCAACATTAAAACCCAACACCCACACAACCAACCCTACTCTAAAACCCACCCAATCCCCCCTTAAAAAAACTAACACTAACCCCTTGAAGATCACCTTACCAGGAGACGTCTTCACCCAACCGGGCAGAAGTCGTCCTCCAGACGGGCAGAAGTCTTCATCCAACCTGGCAGAAGTGGTCCTACAGATGGGCAGAAGTCTTCATCCAGATGGCATCTTCTTATCTTCATCCATCCGGCGCGGATCGGGTCCATCTTTAAGACATCCGACGCGGAGCATCCTCATTTTTCCACGGCCGACGACTGAATGAAGGTTCCTTTAAATGACATCATCCAAGATGGCGTCCCTTCAATTCTGATTGGCTGATAGAATTCTATCAGCCAATCGGAATTAAGGTAGACAAAATCCTATTGGCTGATGCAATCAGCCAATAGGATTGAACTAGCATTCTATTGGCTGACTGGAACAGCCCATAGAATGCCAGCTCAATCCTATTGGCTGATTTGGATCAGCCAATAGGATTGAACTTCAATCCTATTGGCTGATTGCATCAGCCAATAGGATTCTTTCTACCTTAATTCCGATTGGCTGATAGAATTCTATCAACCAATCAGAATTGAAGGGACGCCATTTTGGCTGATGTCATTTAAAGGAACCTTCATTCAGTCGTCGGCCGTGGAAAGAAGAGGATGCTCCACGTCGGATGTCTTGAAGATGGAGCCGCTCCGGGCCGGATGGCTGAAGATAGAAGATACCATCTGGATGAAGACTTCTGCCCGTCTGGAGGACCACTTCTGCCCGGTTGGATGAAGACTTCTCCCAGCTTCGTTGAGGACTTTGGTCCGGTTGGGTGAAGACGTCTCCCAGTATGGTGATCTTCAGGGGGTTAGTGTGAGTTTTTTTAAGGGGGGATTGGGTGGGTTTTAGAGTAGGGTTGGTTGTGTGGGTGGTGGGTTTTAATGTTGGGGGGTATTTGTACTTTAGATAATTGTATTTAATTGTAATTAATTGTATTTAATTTAGTTAATTTATTTAATTATGGTGTAGTGTTAGGCGTTAGTGTAAATTAGGTTAGGTTTTATTTTACAGGGAAATTTATCTTTATTTTAACTAGGTAGTTATTAAATAGTTAATAACTATTTAATAACTATTCTACCTAGTTAAAATAAATACAAAGTTGCCTGTAAAATAAAAATAAACCCTAAGCTAGATACAATGTAATTATTAGTTATATTGTAGCTAGTGTGTTTATTTTATAGGTAAGTATTTAGTTTTAATAGGAATTATTTAGTTAATTGTAGTAATTTTATTTAGATTTATTGTAATTATATTTAAGTTAGGGGGGGTTAGGGTTAGGGTTAGACTTAGATTTAGGGGTTAATACATTTAATATAGTGGCGGCAACATTGGGGAGGCAGATTAGGGGTTAATAAATGTAGGTAGGTGGCGCATTGTTAGGGACGGCAGATTAGGGGTTAATAATATTTAACTAGTGTTTGCGATGCGGGAGTGCGGCGGTTTAGGGGTTAATATATTTATTATAGTGTCGGCGATGTCCGGTTTGGTAGATTAGGGGTTAAAATATTTATTTTAGTGTTTGCGATGTGGGGGGGGGGGCTTGGTTTAGGGGTTAATAGGTAATTTATGGGTGTTTGTGTACTTTTTAGCACTTTAGTTAAGAGTTTTATGCTACGGCGCTGTAGTGTAAAACTCTTAACTACTGACTTTAAAATGCGGTACCAGGCTTGACAGGAGAGGGTCTACTGCTCACTTTTTGCAGACTCGTAATACCAGCGCTATGCAAGCCCCATTGAAAATATAGAATACGCAATTGACGTAAGTGGATTTGCAGTATTTCCGAGTCTGGCCAAAAAAGTGAGCGGTACACCTGTACCTGCAAGACTCGTAATACCAGCGGGCATTAAAAAGCAGCGTTAAGACCTCTTAATGCTGCTTTTTAACCCTAATGCACAACTCGTAATCTAGCCGTAAATAAGTTACAATAAATAACAAACACTAAGTTACACAAAAAAATAAACACTAAGTTACAAAAAATAAAAAAGAAATTATCAAAGCTTATTTATTACACCTAATCTAAGGGCCCTATGAAAATAAAAAAGCCCCCCCAAATAAAAAACCCCTAGCCTACAATAAACTACAAATAGCCCTTAAAAGGGCCTTTTGCAGGGCATTGCTCAAAAGTAATCAGTTCTTTTACCTGTAAAAAAAATACAAATACCCCCCCAACACAACCAACCCCCCAAATAAAAAGCTAATCTAAAAAAACCTAAGCTCCCCATTGCCCTTAAAAGGGCATTTGGATGGGCATTACCCTTTAAAAGGGCATTTAGCTCTATTGCAGGCCCAAGTCCTGATCTAGAACTAAAACCCACCCAATAAACCCTTAAAAAAATCCTAACACTAACCCCAGAAGATTTACTTACAGTTTTGAAGATCCGACATCCATCCTCCAAGAAGCCGGGAGAAGTCCTCAACGAAGCGGCCAAAGTCTTCATCCAAGCCCACAGAAGTCTTCACCCAGATGGCATCTTCTATCTTCATCCATCCGGCACGGAGCGACTCCATCTTCAAGACATCTGACGCGGAGCATCCTCTTCCTTCCGATGACTACCGACGAATGAAGGTTCCTTTAGATGGCATCATCCAAGATGGCGTCCCTTAGATTCCGATTGGCTGCTAGAATTCTATCAGCCAATCGGACTTAAGGTTGAAAAAAACCTATTGGCTGTTGCAATCAGCCAATAGGATTGAGCTTTCATCCTAATGGCTGATCCAATGTCGAAGACGTCGATTGAAGAGGATGCTCCGCGTCTGATGTCTTGAAGATGGAGCTACTCCGTGTCAGATGAATGAAGATAGAAGATGCCATCTGGGTGAAGACTTCTGTGGGCTTGGATGAAGACTTTGGCCGCTTCGTTGAGGACTGCTCCTGGCTTCTTGGAGGATGGATGTTGGATCTTTAAATGCCCATCCAAATGCCCTTTTCAGGGCAATGGGGAGCTTAGGTTTTTTTAGTTAGGGTTTTATTTGGGGGATTGGTTGTGTGGGTGGTGGGTTTTACTGTTGGGGGGGTATTTGTATTTTTTTTTTTACAGGTAAAAGAGCTGATTACTTTGGGGCAATGCCCTGCAAAAGGCCCTTTTAAGGGCTATTTGTAGTTTATTGTAGGCTAGGGTTTTTTTTATTTTGGGGGGGCTTTTTTTATTTTCATAGGGCCCTTAGATTAGGTGTAATTAGTTTAAAGCTTTGATAATTTCTTTTTTCTTTTTTGTAACTTAGTGTTTATTTTTTTGTGTAACTTAGTGTTTGTTATTTTTTGTAACAGTTTTTTGTAACTTTGTAATTTTTTAGTGTAGATTTAAATTATTTGAGTAGGGTTAGGTGTTTAAATATATAATATAGTTAATTTAATTTGTAGTGTACTGTAATTTTAGTATAAAAGTTAGGTTAGATTAATTATTATTTTAATATAGTTTATTGTAATTTTAGTTTAAAAGTTAGGTTAGATTAATTATTAATTTAATATAGTTTAATGTAATTTTATTATAATAGTTAGAATAGATTAATAGTTTAATATAGTTTAATTTAAATCTAAAGGTAAGTTTAAATTTATTATAAGATAGGAATCAGTTAATATTTAATATAAAGTTAGCGGGTTGTTAGGTTTAGGGGTTATTAGTTTAATTTAATTTATGGTGATGTGGGGGACTGGCGTTTTAGGGGTTAATACATTTATTTAGTTGTGGTGGGCTCTGGGAGCGGCGGAATAGGGGTTAATAAGTATAATGTAGGTGGCGGCGGTGTTGGGGCGGCAGATTAGGGGTTAATAAGTATAATGTAGGTGGTGGCGGTGTAGAGAGTGGCAGATTAGGGGTTAATAAGTATAATGTAGGTGGCGGCGGTGTTGGGGCGGCAGATTAGGGGTTAATAAGTATAATGTAGGTGGCGGCGGTGTAGAGAGTGGCAGATTAGGGGTTAATAAGTATAATGTAGGTGGCAGCGGTGTTGGGGGCGGCAGATTAGGGGTGTTTAGACTCGGGGGGTTATGTTAGGGTGTTAGGTGTAAACGTAACTTTTATTCTCCCATAGGAATCAATGCAATATCGGGCAGCATATCGCTGCTTTCAGACTCCCATTGATTCCTATGGCATCCTCCGCCTCCAGGGCGGCGGATGGAAAACCAGGTATGCTGGGCCAGAATAGTGGCGAGCGTACCTGGTAGTTATTTGATAAGTAGCAAAAGTACTCAGATAGTGCCGAATTTGCATTCGGAACATCTGTAGTGACGTAAGCATCGATCTGTGTCGGACTGAGACCGGCGGATCTTATGTTACGTCACAAAATTCTACTTTTGCCAGTCTGTAGCCTTTGATAAATAAGGCGAATCAGGCTCGCCAGCATATTTGCGGTTGACGGCTTGATAAATAGGCCCCATGGTCTACTTGATCCGTTTTTTTTTACTCTGAAGCTATGAATCTAAATGCAAAAAACACAGTTTCTACTAATTTGGCAAGAAGAGCACTGGGAAGCAGATTCTGCATCTAAAGTGAATTGTTTACAGTTTGATTCTTCTATGTTTTTGGCAAGATTCTGGAAGATTTGATATCCAAGGGGATATCTGGATGAAAGAGTCATTTTTACTTCAAAACTCAAATCCCAGAAAAAAATTGTCAAAGGATGCAAGTTCATGCCTCCAGAAATTATGCTTCAAGAGAATCTTTCCTTCCACAAGAGGAAGATTCAGGGGAGACCTAATACAGGACAACCATCAAAGTCACAATGACAGTTTCTCAACCCAAACAGCTTATGTGGAGCTTGTTTGGTCCTCTTCAGTCAGCTTTGTTCTCAGCATATTCAGAGTTCTAAAAGATTGTATACAGAAAAAAATATTTAACCCTGGCTTCTAAAGATTGTATCCAGAGGTTACAGACTAGAATTCAGGAAAACTCCTCCACCAGTTCATTATGTCCAGTCTCCTCTTCTTGTTGGAAAAGAAAAGAAGCTAATCATTTTGCAGTATGTAGGAGATCTCATTCTTTCACGAGTAATTCAGAAGGTGTCTCTGTCTCAACCTCAAGGATTTTATAACTAATTGTTTCTAATAAGAAAAAGGATGGAGGATGTAGGCCAATTTTAGACCTCAGAGGTCTCAATCATTTCTTGAATATCCAATCCTTCAAGATGGAGTCTGACTGTAATCTCTCTGATTTCTCCAGGAACTTTTCTGGTTTCCATCAATTTGAAAGATGCATATATTCACGTTCCTATTGACACCATCTATACACATTTTCTAAAATTGTCATACAACTCTCAGCACTACCAGTTCAGAGCCCTGCCATTATGGATTTCCTCTGCTTCTTATTGCAGAGATCAGGAAAAGAGGTATACTTATTTTACATTATACTTATTTTACATTATTTAGACGACTTTTTGCTGATAGCAGAAACAAAGGAGCAAACTTTGTCAAAGACCCAAGACACTCTTCAGGTTCTTCTGTCTGTAAGAAATTGGATGACGTTTTTGGGGAAAATGGCATCATCAATTCATCTTGTCAAATGAGACCGGTTAAAGATTAGACCATTTCAAGTCTTTTTCAGCAACATTTGGAGCAGAAATGTTTGATTATGAAGTGGTAGCTTTGCCAATCAAATATTTCTCAGAGCCAGAGTCTTGTAGAACCTCAATGGATCCAGGTTACAACAGATTCCAGCAGTCAGACCTGCAAATAATAATAATCCTAGAGATTATAGCAATATTTCAAGCCCTGAAAGCTTTTATGGAGATTCTTCACGGTCAGTCAGTCAAAATAATGTCAGACAATCTAACAGCAGTAACCTATATCAAGTATCAAGGAGGTGCAAGAAGTTTTTCAGTACTTTGGGAAGTTGCACCAATTTTCAGGTGGGCACAGAATTTTTTTTAAATGATTATAGGTGTACATCTCCCAGGTTGCTTGAATGTGGAGGCCGATTTCCTGAGCTGGACCAAAATTTCTCCAGTTGAATAGCAACTTCACAAAAGTGTTTTACTCTTGTTCTACACTCAAAACTCAAGTTTCTGCAATTTCAGTTTTTCCTTGGGCACAAAAGCCTCTTAAGATTCATTTTTTTAGGCTCTTTTTCATATCAAACCCTTCATGCGGTCTGATGTTACTCCTTGGGATTTACCTTTGCTTCTAGATGATTTGATCTGTTCTCCGTTTGAGCTTTTTGGAAAAGGCTTCTTTACTGTATCTAACTTTGAGAACTATATTTTTGATAGCCATCACTTTTGCATGACGTGTATATAAACTGTATGCTTTATGTGTAGAGGAACCCTTCTTGACTTTTCATAAGACAGAATTTCTGCCAAGGTTGTTTCACAATTCCACTCATCTCAAGATATTGTTTTGCCCACTTTTTCCCCACAAGAGAAGATTGTGGATGGGAATTCTTTGTGTACTCTGGATGTTGTGAGGTGTCTACATTATTACGTAGACAGAACTAAGGATATGCCTAACTCAAATAGGCTCTTTGTGATATCTATTGGTCCAAGGAGAGGCAATTTGCCAAACAACTCAATCATATCTGCTTGGATTGTTTGTTGCATATCAAGAACCTATCAGTTTCAAAACAAGCAAGTTCCTTATTGTTAAAAAGCACATTCTACTCTGGCTTTAGCAACATTCTGAGCATTCCACAATGCAACTTCTGCGGATGACGTTTATCAAGCTGCATTATGGAAGACTCCATGCACCTTCATCAACCACTTCATCCTGGTCTTTCTTAAAATAAATTTGTATTTTTGCAGTATCTATTTTTTGTGGTGTTTTTGTTTTCCCATCTTTAGAACCTTTTTCTTTAGCGTTGGTAATAGTTGCGCTATTGTGTCTTACAGAAATCTTCACAACTTGATCTACCATACTCTAAGCAATCCACGATTGTAGGACTCATACTGGAAATATCACATAGAAAAATATAAATTTCTTATATCACATACACCTAGATTACGAGTTTTGTGTTAGGAGCTGTGTGGTGCTAACGAGCAGTTTTGTCTCACCGCTCACTTACCTACAGCGCTGGTATTACGAGTTTTCAGAAACCCGTCGTTAAAAGACATGAAGTGAGCGTTGAGCAAAATTTTGCTCATTACCGCACTCCAATACCAGCGCTGCTTAAGTCAGCGGTGAGCTGGTGTAACATGCTCATGCACGATTTCCACATAGGAATCAACGGGGAGAGCTGGCTGAAAAAAGTCTAACACCTGCAAAAAAGCAGCGTAAAACTCAGTAATGCAGCCCCATTGATTCCTATAGGGAAATAAAATGTATGTCTATAACTAATACCCTAACATGAACCCTGAGTCTAAACACCCCTAATCTTACATTTATTAACCCCTAATCTGCCATCCTCAACATCGCCGACACCTATATTATACTTATTAACCCCTAATCTGCCGCTCCTGACACCGCCGCCACCTACATTATACTTATGAACCCCTAATCTGCTGCCCCCAACATCGCTGCCACCTACATTATATTTATTAACCTCTAATCTGCCGCCCCCAATGTCGCTGCCAACTACCTACACTTATTAACCCCTAATCTGCCGCCCCCAACGTCACCGCTACTATAATAAACATATTAACCCCTAAACCACAGCACTCCCGCCTTGCAAACATTAGTTAAATATTATTAACGCCTAATCTGCTGTCCCTAACATCGCCACCACCTACCTACATTTATTAACCCCTAATCTGCCGCCCCCAACATCGCAGCCACTATATTAAAGTTATTAACCCCTAAACCTAAGTCTAACCCTAAACCTAACACCCACTAACTTAAATATAATTTAAATAAATCTAAATAAATATTCATATCATTAACTAAATTATTCCTATTTAAAACTAAATACTTACCTATAAAGTAAACCCTAAGATAGCTACAATATAACTAATATTGTATTTATTTTAACTAGGTAGAATAGTTATTAAATAGTTATTAACTATTTAATAACTGCCTAGCTAAAATAAATACAAATTTACCTGAAAAAAAAACATAACCTAAGTTACACTAACACCTAACACTACACTATAATTAAATAAATTAACTAAATTAAATACAATTCATTAATTAAATTAGCTAAAGTACAAAAAACCCCCACTAAATTTCAGAAAATAATAAACAAATTACAGAAATTTAAACTAATTACACCTAATCTAATAGCCCTATTAAAATAAAAAAGCCCCCCCCAAAATAAAAAAAAACCCTAGCCTAAACTACCAATAGCCCTTAAAAGGGCCTTTTGCGGGGCATTGCCCCAAAGTAATCAGCTCTTTTACCTGTAAAAAAAAATACAAACAACCCCCCCAACAGTAAAACCCACCACCCACACAACCAACCCCCCAAATAAAATACTACCTAAAAAAAACTAAACTCCCCATTGCCCTGAAAAGGGCATTTGGATGGGCATTGCCCTTAAAAGGACAGTTAGCTCTTTTGCCGCCCAAACCCTAATCTAAAAAAATAAAACCCACCCAATACACCCTAAAAAAAGCTAACACTAACTCCCTGAAGATCGACTTACCGGGAGACGTCTTCATCCAAGCCGGGCGAAGTGGTCCTCCAGACGGGCAGAAGTTTTCATTCAAGCCGGGCAGAAGTGGTTATCCAGACAGGCAGAAGTCTTCATCCATGCCAGCAGAAGTGGTCCTCCAGATGGGCAGAAGTCTTCATCCAGACGGCATCTTCTATCTTCATCCATCCGGCGCGGAGCGGGTCCATCTTCAAGACATCTGACGTGGAGCATCCTCTTCTGGTGATGATTACCATAACAGTCTTCATCCAAGCCGGGCGACGTGGTCCTCCAGACGGGCAGAAGTCTTCATCCAAGCCGGGCAAAAGTGGTCCTCCAGACAGGCAGAAGTCTTCATCCAGACTTCATCTTCTATCTTCATCCATCCAGCGCGGAGCGGGTCCATCTTCAAGACATCCGAAGCGGAGCATCCTCTTCTGGTGATGACTAAAACAGAATGAAGGTACCTTTAAGTGACATCATCCAAGATGGCGTCCCTTAGATTCTGATTGGCTGATAGAATTCTGCCAATTGGAATTATGGTGGAAAAAATCCTATTGGCTGATGCAATCAGCCAATAGGAATGAAGTTCCAATCAGCCAATATAATGCAAGCTCAATCCTATTGGCTGATTGGATCAGCCAATTTTGATTGAACTTCAATCCTATTGGCTGATTGCATCAGCCAATAGGATTTTTTCTACCTTAATTCTGATTGGCTGATAGAATTCTATCAGCCAATCGGAATCTAAGGGACGCCATCTTGGATGACATCACTTAAAGGTACCTTCATTCTGTTTTAGTCATCGCCAGAAGAGGATGCTCCGCTTCGGATGTCTTGAAGATGGACCCGCTCCGCGCTGGATGGATGAAGATAGAAGATGAAGTCTGGATGAAGACTTCTGCCCGTCTGGAGGACCACTTTTGCCCGGCTTGGATGAAGACTTCTGCCCGTCTGGAGGACCATTTCTGCCCGGCTTGGATGAAGACTTCTGCCCGTCTGGAGGACCACGTCGCCCGGCTTGGATGAAGACTGTTATGGTATAACCCGGATACCAAGGGTTAATACCAGATGAAAGATGTCCTGAATATGGGATCAGCAACACACAACCCAGCTAATTCCCCCCAAACATGAGACCAAGCTCCATCTTGAGTAAAACAGAATGTGTTTATTGAGAGCTATATGCCCAGTATTTATGCAGAACTCCCTTAGGAGACCAAATGGGGGGTTGGAAGAGATTAGATAGATGGAAGACGCCCTTTTACAGGGTACAATTGAATTACATTACTTAACCAGATAAACAATTAAACACAAGAAAACAATTGAGTCCTTTTTGACACCTGACAATCTGATTAAACAATGTGAACGCTTATCACTTAAACTTAATTACAGTAAACAATAGCTGATGTCCGGAAACCTGTTTTCAGAAAATAGTTCCTCAAAGCTGAACAAAGTTAACCCTTCCAGTACTGACAGAGGGGTCTGTCACAAAGACGTCTCCCGGTAAGTCGATCTTCAGGGGGTTAGTGTTAGTTTTTTTTAAGGGTGTATTGGGTGGGTTTTTTTTTAGATTAGGGTTTGGGCGGCAAAAGAGCTAACTGTCCTTTTAAGGGCAATGCCCATCCAAATGCCCTTTTCAGGGCAATGGGGAGCTTAGGTTTTTTTAGATAGTATTTTATTTGGGGGGGTTGGTTGTGTGGGTGGTGGGTTTTACTTTTGGGAGGGTTGTTTGTATTTTTTTTACAGGTAAAAGAGCTGATTACTTTGGGGCAATGCCCCGCAAAAGGCCCTTTTAAGGGCTATTGGTAGTTTAGTGTAGGCTAGGTTTTTTTTTTTTGGGGGGGGGGGCTTTTTTATTTTAATAGGGCTATTAGATTAGGTGTAATTAGTTTAAATTTCTGTAATTTGTTTATTATTTTCTGTAATTTAGGGGGGGTGTACTTTAGCTAATTTAATTTAATTTAGGTAATTGTATTTAATTTAGTTAATTTATTTAATTTTAGTGTAGTGTTAGGTGTTAGTGTAACTTAGGTTATGTTTTATTTTACAGGTAAATTTGTATTTATTTTAGCTAGGTAGTTATTAAATAGTTAATAACTATTCTACCTAGTTAAAATAAATACAAACTTGCCTGTAAAATAAAAAGAAATCCTAAGATAGCTACAATGTAACTGTTATATTGTAGCTCGCTTAGGGTTTATTTTATAGGTAAGCATTTAGTTTTAAATAGGAATAATTTAGTTAATGATAGGAATATTTATTTAGATTTATTTAAATTATATTTAAGTTAGTGGGTGTTAGGTTTAGGGTTAGATTTAGGTTTAGGGGTTAATAACTTTAATATAGTGGCGGCGACATTGGGGGCAGCAGATTAGGGGTTAATAAATGTAGGTAGGTGGCGGCGATGTTAGGGATGGCAGATTAGGGGTTAATAATATTTAACTAATGTTTGCGAGGCGGGATTTAGGGGTTAATATATTTATTATAGTGGCGGCGACGTTGGGGGCGGCAGATTAGGGGTTAATAAGTGTAGGTAGGTGGCAGTGACATTGGAGGCGGCAGATTAGGGGTTAATAAATATAATGTAGGTGTCGGTGATGTTGGGGTCAGCAGATTAGGGGTTCATAAATATAATGTAGGTGGCGGCTGTGTCCAGAGCGGCAGATTAGGGGTTAAAAATTGTATTTTAGTATTTGCGATGCAGGAGGGCCTCGGTTTAGGGGTCAATAGGTAGTTTATGGGTGTTAGAGTACTTTTTAGCACTTTAGTTATGAGTTTTATGTTACGGCGTTGTACCATAAAACTCTTAACTACTGACTTTTAAATGCGTTAGGACTATTGACAGGAGAGGGTTTACCGCTCACTTTATGGCCTCCCAGGACAGACTCGTAATACCGGCGCTATGGAAGTCCCATAGAAAAAAGACTTTACGAAGTTTCCGTAAGTTGTTTTGCGGTAAGGCCAAAAAAGTGTGCGGTGCCCCTAAACCTTCAAGACTCGTAATACCAGTGGGCGTAAAAAAGCAGCGTTAGGACCTCTTAACGCTGATTTTTTTACCCTAACGCACAACTCGTAATCTAGCCGTAATATATTTACATCCTTTTATATTAGAGGGTTATTTTTAATATAACTGCTTATATGCATTTATTATAAGCTTTTATTATACAATAATATTATATAAACTTTTTTAGTACAATAGTTTAGAGGGTCTGTTTTACATACTAGTTTTTATTACTACTATTTATTTAATTTAATTTTTTATGGAATAATTAAAAACAGAATTGTCAATATCTTAGCCTATATCTTAGCTAACACTTACCAGTGGTACATTGCCTTTTTTCTATTATTTTCTAAGATTTTAAAAACTAGGAATGATGAGATAGGGTAAGATATCTTATTATATTTAGGTAAAGGGGGCATGGTACGCTTCTGTCTGTGCCCCCTTGGTAGGGGGAGCTCTCACATGCTAAATACTAGCTAGGTTATAGGCTAAGATATAGAAATTTCTGTTTTTATGTTTTTAATTTCTTGTTTTAAAGAAGCATTGTGGATTTTTATCCACATACATTCATTAATCCTTTTACTGTTCAGCCATTTTACACCCCTGTGCTAGAGGTGTGTTAGTTGTTTGGCCGTCATTGTATTTACACATAAATTTTACTTTTTTCTGTGTGGTACCAACAAAATTTATACCTCACCTTTTTAAGAGCAAATAAATAGTTTGCAGAAATACCATAATATGGGAAATTGCCACCTTTTTTACGGCTAGATTTAGAGTTTTGTCGGTAACGACCCGCGTAGCTAACGCATGCTTTTTTTCCCCCGCACCTTTTAAATACTGCTGGTATTTAGAGTTCACAGAATGGCTGCGTTAGGCTCCAAAAAGGGAGCGTATAGCATATTTACCGCCACTGCAACTCTCGATACCAGAGGTGCTTACGGACGCGGCCAGCTTCAAAAACGTGCTCATGCACGATATCCCCATAGGAAACAATGGGGCAGTTTGAGCTGAAAAAAAACCTAACACCTGCAAAAAAGCAGCGTTAAGCTCCTAACGCAGCCCCATTGTTTCCTATGGGGAAACACTTCCTAAGGCCTAGATTTGGAGTTCGGCGGTAAAAGGGCTGTTAACGCTCCGCGGGCTTTTTTCTGGCCGCACCATAAATTTAACTCTGGTATCCAGAGTTTAAACAAATGCTGCGTTAGGCTCCAAAAAAGGAGCGTAGAGCATTTTTACCGCAAATGCAACTCTCGATACCAGAGTTTCTTACGGACGCGGCCGGCCTCAAAAACGTGCTCGTGCACGATTCTCCCATAGGAAACAATGGGGCAGTTTGAGCTGAAAAAAAACCTAACACCTGCAAAAAAGCAGCGTTCAGCTCCTAACGCAGCCCCATTGTTTCCTATGGGGAAACACTTCCTACGTCTGCACCTAACACTCTAACATGTACCCCGAGTCTAAACACCCCTAACCTTACACTTATTAACCCCTAATCTGCCGCCCCCGCTATCGCTGACACCTGCATATTTTTTTTAACCCCTAATCTGCCGCTCCGTAAACCGCCGCAACCTACGTTATCCCTATGTACCCCTAATCTGCTGCCCTAACATCGCCGACCCCTATATTATATTTATTAACCCCTAATCTGCCCCCCTCAACGTCGCCGACACCTGCCTACACTTATTAACTCCTAATCTGCCGAGCGGACCTGAGCGCTACTATAATAAAGTTATTAACCCCTAATCCGCCTCACTAACCCTATCATAAATAGTATTAACCCCTAATCTGCCCTCCCTAACATCGCCGACACCTACCTTCAATTATTAACCCCTAATCTGCCGAGCGGACCTCACCGCTACTATAATAAATGTATTAACCCCTAAAGCTAAGTCTAACCCTAACACTAACACCCCCCTAACTTAAATATAATTTACATCTAACGAAATAAATTAACTCTTATTAAATAAATTATTCCTATTTAAAGCTAAATACTTACCTGTAAAATAAATCCTAATATAGCTACAATATAAATTATAATTATATTATAGCTATTTTAGGATTAATATTTATTTTACAGGCAACTTGGTATTTATTTTAACCAGGTACAATAGCTATTAAATAGTTAATAACTATTTAATAGCTACCTAGTTAAAATAATAACAAATTTACCTGTAAAATAAATCCTAACCTAAGATATAATTAAACCTAACACTACCCTATCAATAAATTAATTAAATAAACTACCTACAATTACCTACAATTAACCTAACACTACACTATCAATAAATTAATTAAACACAATTGCTACAAATAAATACAATTAAATAAACTAGCTAAAGTACACAAAATAAAAAAGAACTAAGTTACAAAAAATAATAAAATATTTACAAACATAAGAAAAATATTACAACAATTTTAAACTAATTACACCTACTCTAAGCCCCCTAATAAAATAACAAAGCCCCCCAAAATAAAAAATTCCCTACCCTATTCTAAATTAAAAAAGTTACAAGCTCTTTTACCTTACCAGCCCTGAACAGGGCCCTTTGCGGGGCATGCCCCAAGGAATTCAGCTCTTTTGCCTGTAAAAAAAAACATACCATACCCCCCCCAACATTACAACCCACCACCCACATACCCCTAATCTAACCCAAACCCCCATTAAATAAATCTAACACTAAGCCCCTGAAGATCTTCCTACCTTGTCTTCACCATACCAGGTTCACCGATCCGTCCTGGCTCCAACATCTTCATCCAACCCAAGCGGGGGTTGGCGATCCATCATCCGGTGCTGAAGAGGTCCAGAAGAGGCTCCAAAGTCTTCCTCCTATCCGGCAAGAAGAGGACATCCGGACCGGCAAACATCTTCTCCAAGCGGCATCTTCAATCTTCTTCCATCCGGTGCGGAGCGGGTCCATCTTGAAGCAGGCGACACGGATCCATCCTCTTCTTCCGTTGTCTCCCGACGAATGACGGTTCCTTTAAGGGACGTCATCCAAGATGGCGTCCCTCGAATTCCGATTGGCTGATAGGATTCTATCAGCCAATCGGAATTAAGGTAGGAATTTTCTGATTGGCTGATGGAATCAGCCAATCAGAATCAAGTTCAATCCGATTGGCTGATCCAATCAGCCAATCAGATTGAGCTCGCATTCTATTCTATCCGCTCGGCAGATTAGGGGTTAATAAGTGTAGGCAGGTGTCGGCGACGTTGAGGGGGGCAGATTAGGGGTTAATAAATATAATATAGGGGTCGGCGGTGTTAGGGGTAGCAGATTAGGGGTACATAGGGATAACGTAGGTGGCGGCGCTTTGCGGTCGGAAGATTAGGGGTTAATTATTTTAAGTAGCTGGCGGCGACGTTGTGGGGGGCAGGTTAGGGGTTAATAAATGTAATACAGGGGTCGGCGGGGTTAGGGGCAGCAGATTAGGGGTACATAAGTATAACGTAGGTGGCGGTCGGCAGCTTAGGGGTTAAAAATTTAAATCGAGTGGCGGCGATGTGGGGGGAGCTCGGTTTAGGGGTACATAGGTAGTTTATGGGTGTTAGTGTACTTTAGGGTACAGTAGTTAAGAGCTTTATGAACCGGCGTTAGCCAGAAAGCTCTTAACTCCTGCTATTTTCAGGCGGCTGGAATTTTGTCGTTAGAGCTCTAACGCTCACTTCAGAAACGACTCTAAATACCGGCGTTAGGAAGATCCCATTGAAAAGATAGGATACGCAATTGACGTAAGGGGATCTGCGGTATGGAAAAGTCGCGGCTGAAAAGTGAGCGTTAGACCCTTTAATCACTGACTCCAAATACCGGCGGTAGCCTAAAACCAGCGTTAGGAGCCTCTAACGCTGGTTTTGACGGCTACCGCCGAACTCCAAATCTAGGCCTTAGTCTTCACCTAACACTCTAACATGTACCCCGAGTCTAAACACCCCTAACCTTACACTTATTAACCCCTAATCTGCCGCCCCCGCTATCGCTGACACCTGCATATTTTTTTTAACCCCTAATCTGCCGCTCCGTACACCGCCGCAACCTACATTATACCTATGTACCCCTAATCTGCTACCCCTAACACCGCCGACCCCTATATTATATTCATTAACCCCTAATATGCCGCCCCCAACGTCGCCTCCACCTACCTACAATAATTAACCCCTAATTTGCCGACAGGACCTTACCGCTACTATAATAAATGTATTAACCCCTAAAGCTAACTCTAACCCGAACCCTAACACCCCCCTAAGTTAAATATAATTTAATTTGCATACAAAGAGAGAAGCGCTCTACCAGGAACGAACAACAGCTCAGTGGCTTGTTCTATGGCGATTTACCACCCGGAAGCAGCCTCTTTTAGACCAGTGTGCTTTTCACAGAAGAAAACTTTCCTGAAGTATATCAGTCTGATCCCGCCAAGTAAGGTCAGTCCAGCCCCGAAATACCAGGCAATTCTCCTCTGAACAAGGAACATGACAACCCCAGACGATCGTTTCGGCCTTCTATGGGCCTCGTCAGTGAGGTGCAGCCACATTCCTCTAAGCACACTGAGCAAGGAGTCCACGTCTGGTTTCCCCCATCACCCAAAGGGAGACTTCCCCAGGGTCATAATAATTTGCATACAAAGAGAGAAGCGCTCTACCAGGAACGAACAACAGCTCAGTGGCTTGTTCTATGGCGATTTACCACCCGGAAGCAGCCTCTTTTAGACCAGTGTGCTTTTCACAGAAGAAAACTTTCCTGAAGTATATCAGTCTGATCCCGCCAAGTAAGGTCAGTCCAGCCCCGAAATACCAGGCAATTCTCCTCTGAACAAGGAACATGACAACCCCAGACGATCGTTTCGGCCTTCTATGGGCCTCGTCAGTGAGGTGCAGCCACATTCCTCTAAGCACACTGAGCAAGGAGTCCACGTCTGGTTTCCCCCATCACCCATAGGGAGACTTCCCCAGGGTCATAATAATTTGCATACAAAGAGAGAAGCGCTCTACCAGGAACGAACAACAGCTCAGTGGCTTGTTCTATGGCGATTTACCACCCGGAAGCAGCCTCTTTTAGACCAGTGTGCTTTTCACAGAAGAAAACTTTCCTGAAGTATATCAGTCTGATCCCGCCAAGTAAGGTCAGTCCAGCCCCGAAATACCAGGCAATTCTCCTCTGAACAAGGAACATGACAACCCCAGACGATCGTTTCGGCCTTCTATGGGCCTCGTCAGTGAGGTGCAGCCACATTCCTCTAAGCACACTGAGCAAGGAGTCCACGTCTGGTTTCCCCCATCACCCATAGGGAGACTTCCCCAGGGTCATAATAATTTGCATACAAAGAGAGAAGCGCTCTACCAGGAACGAACAACAGCTCAGTGGCTTGTTCTATGGCGATTTACCACCCGGAAGCAGCCTCTTTTAGACCAGTGTGCTTTTCACAGAAGAAAACTTTCCTGAAGTATATCAGTCTGATCCCGCCAAGTAAGGTCAGTCCAGCCCCGAAATACCAGGCAATTCTCCTCTGAACAAGGAACATGACAACCCCAGACAATCGTTTCGGCCTTCTATGGGCCTCGTCAGTGAGGTGCAGCCACATTCCTCTAAGCACACTGAGCAAGGAGTCCACGTCTGGTTTCCCCCATCACCCATAGGGAGACTTCCCCAGGGTCATAATAATTAGCATACAAAGAGAGAAGCGCTCTACCAGGAACGAACAACAGCTCAGTGGCTTGTTCTATGGCGATTTACCACCCGGAAGCAGCCTCTTTTAGACCAGTGTGCTTTTCACAGAAGAAAACTTTCCTGAAGTATATCAGTCTGATCCCGCCAAGTAAGGTCAGTCCAGCCCCGAAATACCAGGCAATTCTCCTCTGAACAAGGAACATGACAACCCCAGACGATCGTTTCGGCCTTCTATGGGCCTCGTCAGTGAGGTGCAGCCACATTCCTCTAAGCACACTGAGCAAGGAGTCCACGTCTGGTTTCCCCCATCACCCATAGGGAGACTTCCCCAGGGTCATAATAATTTGCATACAAAGAGAGAAGCGCTCTACCAGGAACGAACAACAGCTCAGTGGCTTGTTCTATGGCGATTTACCACCCGGAAGCAGCCTCTTTTAGACCAGTGTGCTTTTCACAGAAGAAAACTTTCCTGAAGTATATCAGTCTGATCCCGCCAAGTAAGGTCAGTCCAGCCCCGAAATACCAGGCAATTCTCCTCTGAACAAGGAACATGACAACCCCAGACGATCGTTTCGGCCTTCTATGGGCCTCGTCAGTGAGGTGCAGCCACATTCCTCTAAGCACACTGAGCAAGGAGTCCACGTCTGGTTTCCCCCATCACCCATAGGGAGACTTCCCCAGGGTCATAATAATTTGCATACAAAGAGAGAAGCGCTCTACCAGGAACGAACAACAGCTCAGTGGCTTGTTCTATGGCGATTTACCACCCGGAAGCAGCCTCTTTTAGACCAGTGTGCTTTTCACAGAAGAAAACTTTCCTGAAGTATATCAGTCTGATCCCGCCAAGTAAGGTCAGTCCAGCCCCGAAATACCAGGCAATTCTCCTCTGAACAAGGAACATGACAACCCCAGACGATCGTTTCGGCCTTCTATGGGCCTCGTCAGTGAGGTGCAGCCACATTCCTCTAAGCACACTGAGCAAGGAGTCCACGTCTGGTTTCCCCCATCACCCATAGGGAGACTTCCCCAGGGTCAAAATAATTTGCATACAAAGAGAGAAGCGCTCTTCCAGGAACGAACAACAGCTCAGTGGCTTGTTCTATGGCGATTTACCACCCGGAAGCAGCCTCTTTTAGACCAGTGTGCTTTTCACAGAAGAAAACTTTCCTGAAGTATATCAGTCTGATCCCGCCAAGTAAGGTCAGTCCAGCCCCGAAATACCAGGCAATTCTCCTCTGAACAAGGAACATGACAACCCCAGACGATCGTTTCGGCCTTCTATGGGCCTCGTCAGTGAGGTGCAGCCACATTCCTCTAAGCACACTGGGCAAGGAGTCCACGTCTGGTTTCCCCCATCACCCATAGGGAGACTTCCCCAGGGTCATAATAATTTGCATACAAAGAGAGAAGCGCTCTACCAGGAACGAACAACAGCTCAGTGGCTTGTTCTATGGCGATTTACCACCCGGTAGCAGCCTCTTTTAGACCAGTGTGCTTTTCACAGAAGAAAACTTTCCTGAAGTATATCAGTCTGATCCCGCCAAGTAAGGTCAGTCCAGCCCTGAAATACCAGGCAATTCTCCTCTGAACAAGGAACATGACAACCCCAGACGATCGTTTCGGCCTTCTATGGGCCTCGTCAGTGAGGTGCAGCCACATTCCTCTAAGCACACTGAGCAAGGAGTCCACGTCTGGTTTCCCCCATCACCCATAGGGAGACTTCCCCAGGGTCATAATAATTTGCATACAAAGAGAGAAGCGCTCTACCAGGAACGAACAACAGCTCAGTGGCTTGTTCTATGGAGATTTACCACCCGGAAGCAGCCTCTTTTAGACCAGTGTGCTTTGGTAAATCGCCATAGAACAAGCCACTGAGCTGTTGTTCATTCCTGGTAGAGCGCTTCTCTCTTTGTATGCAAATTATTATGACCCTGGGGAAGTCTCCCTATGGGTGATGGGGGAAACCAGACGTGGACTCCTTGCTCAGTGTGCTTAGAGGAATGTGGCTGCACCTCACTGACGAGGCCCATAGGAGGCCGAAACGATCGTCTGGGGTTGTCATGTTCCTTGTTCAGAGGAGAATTGCCTGGTATTTCGGGGCTGGACTGACCTTACTTGGCGGGATCAGACTGATATACTTCAGGAAAGTTTTCTTCTGTGAAAAGCACACTGGTCTAAAAGAGGCTACTTCCGGGTGGTAAATCGCCATAGAACAAGCCACTGAGCTGTTGTTCATTCCTGGTAGAGCGCTTCTCTCTTTGTATGCAAATTATTATGACCCTGGGGAAGTCTCCCTATGGGTGATGGGGGAAACCAGACGTGGACTCCTTGCTCAGTGTGCTTAGAGGAATGTGGCTGCACCTCACTGACGAGGCCCATAGGAGGCCGAAACGATCGTCTGGGGTTGTCATGTTCCTTGTTCAGAGGAGAATTGCCTGGTATTTCGGGGCTGGACTGACCTTACTTGGCGGGATCAGACTGATATACTTCAGGAAAGTTTTCTTCTGTGAAAAGCACACTGGTCTATAAGAGGCTGCTTCCGGGTGGTAAATCGCCATAGAACAAGCCACTGAGCTGTTGTTCATTCCTGGTAGAGCGCTTCTCTCTTTGTATGCAAATTATTATGACCCTGGGGAAGTCTCCCTATGGGTGATGGGGGAAACCAGACGTGGACTCCTTGCTCAGTGTGCTTAGAGGAATGTGGCTGCACCTCACTGACGAGGCCCATAGGAGGCCGAAACGATCGTCTGGGGTTGTCATGTTTCTTGTTCAGAGGAGAATTGCCTGGTATTTCGGGGCTGGACTGACCTTACTTGGCGGGATCAGACTGATATACTTCAGGAAAGTTTTCTTCTGTGAAAAGCACACTGGTCTAAAAGAGGCTGCTTCCGGGTGGTAAATCGCCATAGAACAAGCCACTGAGCTGTTGTTCATTCCTGGTAGAGCGCTTCTCTCTTTGTATGCAAATTATTATGACCCTGGGGAAGTCTCCCTATGGGTGATGGGGGAAACCAGACGTGGACTCCTTGCTCAGTGTGCTTAGAGGAATTTGGCTGCACCTCACTGACGAGGCTCATAGGAGGCCGAAACGATCGTCTGGGGTTGTCATGTTCCTTGTTCAGAGGAGAATTGCCTGGTATTTCGGGGCTGGACTGACCTTACTTGGCGGGATCAGACTGATATACTTCAGGAAAGTTTTCTTCTGTGAAAAGCACACTGGTCTAAAAGAGGCTGCTTCCGGGTGGTAAATCGCCATAGAACAAGCCACTGAGCTGTTGTTCATTCCTGGTAGAGCGCTTCTCTCTTTGTATGCAAATTATTATGACCCTGGGGAAGTCTCCCTATGGGTGATGGGGGAAACCAGACGTGGACTCCTTGCTCAGTGTGCTTAGAGGAATGTGGCTGCACCTCACTGACGAGGCCCATAGGAGGCCGAAACGATCGTCTGGGGTTGTCATGTTCCTTGTTCAGAGGAGAATTGCCTGGTATTTCGGGGCTGGACTGACCTTACTTGGCGGGGTCAGACTGATATACTTCAGGAAAGTTTTCTTCTGTGAAAAGCACACTGGTCTAAAAGAGGCTGCTTCCGGGTGGTAAATCGCCATAGAACAAGCCACTGAGCTGTTGTTCATTCCTGGTAGAGCGCTTCTCTCTTTGTATGCAAATTATTATGACCCTGGAGAAGTCTCCCTATGGGTGATGGGGGAAACCAGACGTGGACTCCTTGCTCAGTGTGCTTAGAGGAATGTGGCTGCACCTCACTGACGAGGCCCATAGGAGGCCGAAACGATCGTCTGGGGTTGTCATGTTCCTTGTTCAGAGGAGAATTGCCTGGTATTTCGGGGCTGGACTGACCTTACTTGGCGGGATCAGACTGATATACTTCAGGAAAGTTTTCTTCTGTGAAAAGCACACTGGTCTGAAAGAGGCTGCTTCCGGGTGGTAAATCGCCATAGAACAAGCCACTGAGCTGTTGTTCATTCCTGGTAGAGCGCTTCTCTCTTTGTATGCAAATTATTATGACCCTGGGGAAGTCTCCCTATGGGTGATGGGGGAAACCAGACGTGGACTCCTTGCTCAGTGTGCTTAGAGGAATGTGGCTGCACCTCACTGACGAGGCCCATAGGAGGCCGAAACGATCGTCTGGGGTTGTCATGTTCCTTGTTCAGAGGAGAATTGCCTGGTATTTCGGGGCTGGACTGACCTTACTTGGCGGGATCAGACTGATATACTTCAGGAAAGTTTTCTTCTGTGAAAAGCACACTGGTCTAAAAGAGGCTGCTTCCGGGTGGTAAATCGCCATAGAACAAGCCACTGAGCTGTTGTTCATTCCTGGTAGAGCGCTTCTCTCTTTGTATGCAAATTATTATGACCCTGGGGAAGTCTCCCTATGGGTGATGGGGGAAACCAGACGTGGACTCCTTGCTCAGTGTGCTTAGAGGAATGTGGCTGCACCTCACTGACGAGGCCCATAGGAGGCCGAAACGATCGTCTGGGGTTGTCATGTTCCTTGTTCAGAGGAGAATTGCCTGGTATTTCGGGGCTGGACTGACCTTACTTGGCGGGATCAGACTGATATACTTCAGGAAAGTTTTCTTCTGTGAAAAGCACACTGGTCTAAAAGAGGCTGCTTCCGGGTGGTAAATCGCCATAGAACAAGCCACTGAGCTGTTGTTCATTCCTGGTAGAGCGCTTCTCTCTTTGTATGTAAATATAATTTAAATCTAACGAAATAAATGAACTCTTATTAAATAAATTATTCCTTTATATTTAAGTATTTAAAGCTAAATACTTACCTGTAAAATAAACCCTAATATAGCTACAATATAAATTATAATTATATTGCAGCTCTTTTAGGATTAATATTTATTTTACAGGCAACTTTGTAATTATTTTAACCAGGTACAATAGCTATTAAATAGTTAATAACTATTTAATAGCTACCTAGTTAAAATAGTTACAAAATTACCTGTAAAATAAATCCTAACCTAAGTTACAATTAAACCTAACACTACACTATCAATAAATTAATTAAATAAAATACCTACAATTACCTACAATTAAATCTAACACTACACTATCAATAAATTAATTAAATACAATACCTACAAATAAATACAATTAAATAAACTAACTAAAGTACAAAAAATAAAAAAGAACTAAGTTACAAAAAATAAAAAAATATTTACAAACATTAGAAAAATATTACAACAATTTTAAACTAATTACACCTACTCTAAGCCCCCTAATAAAATAACAAAGACCCCCAAAATAAAAAAATGCCCTACCCTATTCTAAAATTAAAATAGAAAAGCTCTTTTACCTTACCAGCCCTGAAAAGGGCCCTTTGCGGGGCATGCCCCAAAGAATTCAGCTCATTTGCCTGTAAAAAAAAAACATACAATACCCCCCCAACATTACAACCCACCACCCACATACCCCTAATCTAACCCAAACCCCCCTTAAATAAACCTAACACTAAGCCCCTGAAGATCTCCCTACCTTGTCTTCACCACGCCGGGTTTACCGATCAATCCAGAAGAGCCTCTGATGTCTTGATCCAAGCCCAAGCGGGGGGCTGAAGATGTCCATGATCCGACTGAAGTCTTCATCCAAGCGGGAGCTGAAGAGGTCCATGATCGGGCTGAAGTCTTCTATCAAGCGGCATCTTCAATCTTCTTTCTTCCGGATCCATGGTCATCCCGCCGACGCGGAACATCCATCTTCACCGACGACTTCCCGACGAATGACGGTTCCTTTAAGGGACGTCATCCAAGATGGCGTCCCTCGAATTCCGATTGGCTGATAGGATTCTATCAGCCAATCGGAATTAAGATAGAAAAATTCTGATGGAATCAGCCAATCAGATTCAAGTTCAATCCGATTGGCTGATCCGATCAGCCAATCAGATTGAGCTTGCATTCTATTGGCTGTTCCGATCAGCCAATCAGATTGAGCTTGCATTCTATTGGCTGTTCCGATCAGCCAATAGAATGCGAGCTCAATCTGATTGGCTGATCGGATCAGCCAATCGGATTGAACTTGATTCTGATTGGCTGATTCCATCAGCCAATCAGAATTTTCCTACCTTAATTCCGATTGGCTGATAGAATCCTATCAGCCAATCGGAATTCGAGGGACGCCATCTTGGATGACGTCCCTTAAAGGAACCTTCATTCGTCGTCTAGTCGTCGGAAGAAACGGATGGATTCGCGCTGGAGGTCTTGAAGATCAGCCGGTCGTCATCGGATGGAAGAACATAGAAAATGCGGCTTGGATGAAGATGTTTGCCGGTCCGGATGTCCTCTTCTGCCCGCTTGGATCAAGACTTCAGCCGGAGGATGGATGTCTTCAGCCCCCCGCTTGGGCTTGGATCAAGACATCAGAGGCTCTTCTGGACAGATCGGGACCCGGTGTGGTGAAGACAAGGTAGGGAGATCTTCAGGGGCTTAGTGTTAGGTTTATTTAAGGGGGGTTTGGGTTAGATTAGGGGTATGTGGGTGGTGGGTTGTAATGTTGGGGGGGGGTATTGTATGGTTTTTTTTTACAGGCAAAAGAGCTGAATTCTTTGGGGCATGCCCCGCAAAGGGCCCTTTTAAGGGCTGGTAAGGTAAAAGAGCTTTTCTATTTTAATTTTAGAATAGGGTAGGGCATTTTTTTATTTTGGGGGTCTTTGTTATTTTATTAGGGGCTTAGAGTAGGTGTAATTAGTTTAAAATTGTTGTAATATTTTTCTAATGTTTGTAAATATTTTTTTATTTTTTGTAACTTAGTTCTTTTTTATTTTTTGTACTTTAGTTAGTTTATTTAATTGTATTTATTTGTAGGTATTGTATTTAATTAATTTATTGATAGTGTAGTGTTAGGTTTAATTGTAGATAATTGTAGGTATTTTATTTAATTAATTTATTGATAGTGTAGTGTTAGGTTTAATTGTAAGTTAGGTTAGGATTTATTTTACAGGTAATTTTGTAATTATTTTAACTAGGTAGCTATTAAATAGTTATTAACTATTTAATAGCTATTGTACCTGGTTAAAATAATTACAAAGTTGCCTGTAAAATAAATATTAATCCTAAAATAGCTACAATATAATTATAATTTATATTGTAGCTATATTAGGGTTTATTTTACAGGTAAGTATATAGCTTTAAATAGGAATAATTTATTTAATAAGAGTTCATTTATTTCGTTAGATTTAAATTATATTTAACTTAGGGGGGTGTTAGGGTTAGGGTTAGAATTAGTAGCGGTGAGGTCCGGTCGGCAGATTAGGGGTTAATAAGTGTAGGCAGGTGGAGGCGACGTTGGGCGCGGCAGATTAGGGGTTAATAAATACAATATATGGGTCGGCGGTGTTAGGGGCAGCAGATTAGGGGTACATAGGGATAACGTAGGTGGCGGTGGTGTGCGGTCGGCAGATTAGGGGTTAAAAAATTTTAATAGAGTGGCGGCGATGTGGGGGGACATCGGTTTAGGGGTACATAGGTAGTTTATGGGTGTTAGTGTTCTTTAGAGCACAGTAGTTAAGAGTTTTATGAACCGGCGTTAGCCCAGAAAGCTCTTAACTCCTGACTTTTTTCTGCTGGCTGGAGTTTTGTCGTTAGATTTCTAACGCTCACTTCAGACACGACTCTAAATACCGGCGTTAGAAAGATCCCATTGAAAAGATAGAATACGCAATTGACGTAAGGGGATCTGCGGTATGGAAAAGTCGCGGCTGCAAAGTGAGCGTTAGACCCTTTCCTGACTGACTCTGAATACCAGCGGTAGCCCCAAACCAGCGTTAGGAGCCTCTAACGCTGGTTTTGATGGCTAACGCCAAACTCTAAATCTAGCCGTTTGTAAATTATATATATATTGTTGTGGCATCTTCTATGTTGAACCTAGTAAACAGCAGCACAGGAGTTTATTTAACAAATATTTCAAAATCAAATTTTATTGTGATCTATTTAGCATCCCTAAAAGAGCACAATTTAGAATTGTATATTAATATTGTTTACTTAAAACTAACTTAAAATCAGAAAAGAGTATTTATTACTTTTTGTTACCATGCACAGTCTTGCAATTTATGCAGACAATGGGTAGGTATAAAATATCTAACTGTACAAACATTATACAGTATATGTTTACAAGTACACAGAACATACACATTCCTACTCCTGTCCAAAGTCAATCAGCACAAAAACCCCATAAAATAAATGTACCAAAAGTTAACCTATATAAAATGTCACAAAATATTACATATGTTTACATTCTTCCAGTCCTCCCATTTATTTTGATTTGTATTTTTTTTGCCAGGTTATCATTCTTATTATAGCGATCCCCTCATAGCTATAAGGACCCCCTTTATTTGAATTGTAAAGCATTGCTCTGTTACACGTGGGATCATACAATATATTGTTATGATGAGGAGGTAATAAAGGTCTCTTAAAAAGAACTGTAGCCACCAATATAGAACCAATTAAATCAGAAGGGGGTATTTTTAGTGGCCTCTTCTCCCACCACTAGAAATCCCTTTGGGCAATCTAGCACAAAAATGAAAAAGTAAAAATATAAATAAATTACCGTGCCACTTGTAATCTAACAAGTGGCACGGTAATTTATTTATATTTTTGCTTTTTCATTTTTGTGCTTGTCGGGTTGAGTTTGCATTACAA
>NC_069508.1:80280695-80293195 GCF_027579735.1 Bombina bombina
TGTAAATGAAAACCTAACCTGCCTTACACTAAAAACTAACATTACAATAAAATAAAATAAATTAAATTATTAAAATACAATTTTCTAAATTACGGGGAAAAAAGCACTAAATTACAAAAAATAAAAAATGAATTTATCAAAAATAAAAACGAATTACTCCTAATCTAATAGCCCTATCAAAATAAAAAAAGCCCCCCCCAAAAAAAAAAAAAACTACCATTGGCCCTTAAAAGTGCCTTTTGCGGGCAATTGCCCCAAAGTTAACAGCTCTTTTACATAGCAATAAAAAATACAAACAACCCCCCAACCCCCCAACAGTAAAACCCACCACCCACCCATCCAACCCCCCCAAATAAAAACCTATCTAAATAAACCTAAGCTAACCATTTTCCTCATCCAAGCAGAATGAAGACTTCATCCAGACGACATCTTCTATCTTCATCCATCCGGCGCGGAGCGGGTCCATCTTCAAGACATCCGGCGCGGAGCATCCTCTTCATACAGTCACCGCCGTAAACTGAAGGTTCCCTTTAATTGAGGTCATCAAAGATGGTGTCCCTTGAATTCCTATTGGCTGAAAGATATCTATCAGCCAATAGGAATTAAAGGTGAAAAAATCCTATTGACTATTGCAATCAGCCAATAGGATTGAGCTTTCATCCTATTGGCTGTTGCAATCAGCCAATAGGATTGAGCTAACATTCTATTGGATGATTGGAACAGCCAATAGAATGAGAGCTCAATCATATTGGCTGATTGGATCAGTTTATTGTAGGCTAGGTTTTTTTTTATTTGGGGGGGGCTTTTTTATTTTAATAGGGCTATTAGATTAGGAGTAATTTGTTTTTATTTTTGATAATTTCTTTTTTTATTTTTTGTAATTTAGTGGGGGGTTTTGTAATTTAGAAAATTGTATTTTAATAATTTAATTTATTTTATTGTAATGTTAGCTTTTAGTGTAAGGCAGGTTAGGGTTTTTTTTTTGTTTGTTTTTTTTTTTAAATATGTTTCATTGAGATTCACTTTAAGGCATACAATACTGAAATGTCAATACATAGGCCCCTATTTATCATAGGTCTTGCGGACCTCATCCGACAGTGCGGATCAGGTCCGCAAGACCTCGCTAAATGCAGAGAGCAATACGCTCTCCGCATTTAACATTGCACCAGCAGCTAACAAGAGCTGCTGGTGCAACGCCACGCCCCCTACTGACTCGCAGCCAATCGGCCGCCAGCAGGGAGGTGTCAATCAACACGATTGTATTCGATCGGGTTGATTTCCGGCGATTCCTGTCTGCCTGCTCAGAGCAGGTGGACAGGGTTATGGAGCAGCGGTCTTTAGACCGCTGCTTCATAACTTGTGTTTCTGGCGAGTCTGAAGACTCGCCAGAAACACGCCCCTTCAAGCTCCGTACGGAGCTTGATCAATATGGGCCATAGTATACAAAGAAATAATTTCAAAACATCATATCAATGAGCAAACTTTAAGAAAAAAAAATCGAAATTGTGAGACATTTGTGAGAACAGGACGTGTAAATTAAGCCTATCAAACTATTTACCTTCTAAAGAGCTATAAGGCCACTCTTGGACCTCTGTAAGATATAAAAAGTATATTAAGTCAAAGAAGGTAATTGGAAACAGTACAAGACCTCTCATGGGTCTCAATCAGTGAATCTTATTTTTCCTGTTTTAAGGGAAGGGGTTATAAATTAACGCTTATGTATTTCAATCATCAATAATTTATCACAGTCTAGGTACAATCAGGTGATCCGCCAAATATACGCACATATTACAAAAACCGTAATAGTAGTGTAATAGATAATTTGTCATTCTATCTATTCTCTTTCAATACAAACAATATGTTGGTTGCACTGTAAAGGCTATCTAGAATTGTAAATCTTTTAGGTTCGCCTTGAACAAGAGATGGTTGAGAAATGAAGTAGGTAACTGAAAGGTTTCTATAAGATTCATTTTCCCTTGCTTACGAAGTAAGCTCAATGGTATAAGGAGGGGGAGGAATGAGGAAACGGAGCCAGCATAAACTCATGCGGTTAGGGGGCAAAAAGAAAAAGATAAAATTTTAAGGCTGGGCTGGTAAATAATATATGTAGAATTGTGCAGAGAATTAAATCTATGCATAATTTATTCAGTTAGCTGTATCTCCCCTCTGGAATTATGTCACCACTAATCCAATATGGTAGAGAACTATCCATTGTATCTCCCCTCAGGGGTCGCTGTCACCACTGGATGGAGACGGAAAAGGGGTATTGGATATGACCCACTCCCTCTCACAGAGTGGGAAAGGGTGAGGGGAGATATCTTTCTTTTCTTTTATGCATATTAAAGAGGTATATTCATCTCTATAACTCTAGGTATACTTCAATATGGGTGGTCTAGGGGACCCTGCCGTAGCTATACATATCAGATACCCCAGCTGTACATACCCCCCAGAGAGTTGAATCTATTACAGATCTAAAATCTAAGAGTTAGGGATCTTGAGATAGACCAGGATAATTAAGTAGAACAAGCTACAAGCTCATGCACCTCTGCTGCAGATAGGAAATAGTAATTAATCTTAGACTCCCATCTTGTGGTCATAGTTGGTATCTGTACCTTATCACAGGGTTTTTTATTTTTCACAGTGGGTAAGTCAGTAGAGCTCGCTAAGAACTAGGTTATATCTGTAATGGGAATGTTGCTGAACTTATTAAACACAGAGTTTACATATGTCAGTAGCTATCAGGGTGTGAACGAACTAACCCCAGAGAAGCTTGGTCTTTGTGTAACCACCTGTGCAACATACTCAAGGTCTATATAAAACTATATTGGTGTCATATAAGAAAACACATAATTAAAGCCGTTCTGTGTACCATGGCTCTGCAATAAGGGCATGGGCCCTATGTCCCATGGCAGAGAGCACAAACTCATATCTCTGGCTTATCCTGGCCTGTGACAGACATATTAGGTTAAATATGAACAGTGAAGATTCATGATCTCCTCTATCCATATGCAGATTTATTCTAGGGGTGCATTATATACAAATACATTGTATATTATGGCCTGTCAATCTCAGGGGCTGGTATAAGGAGTGATTAGTAATTTAAGCTAAGTGCAATAGCATACTGTATGCAGATCCTCAAGGATATGCATATGAATGTCAAACAGAGTAATGCAATAACCAACTTGTACAAAATAAACTTGATAAGAACTAATCCTATTTAAACAACAAAACTAATGTTTAGATAAAATACAACTATACACTGAACCAAGGTTCCCTCATATGTCCAAACAAGCTTTACTAGATGTGAGTGTTAACCTATGTCAGCCTTTGGAGCAATGTCAGTATCTACATCCCAATGCTGAAAATATGTGCAAGCAGAGATCTAAGAATCAGTAATTCAAGAGAACTTCTAATAAAACATACATATCTAAATTTTAGCAGCCCAGGTATAAACACTTAGAATATCTGTATAAGACATAAGAAGTATATAAAAAAACAATATAAGAACCTATGTACACTTCCATATAACACAATAAAAGACAATATTGAATCTACCATAACGCAAACACATATACTTGCAGATATTATCACATCAGATGCCATCATATAGTCCTGCATCTGTAGTATAATTCAAAAAACAAAAATTAGCATTAAAGCACCGTCAGAGTTACACTGGAGTAAACATGGAGTTAGGGTAGTTAGTTCAGTATGAGATTACTTCTCAAATTTATCCAATGCCCAAGCGTCTTTGCTGGGGGTTGTAAGACCGTGGACAGTTCAGTAGTTGAAAAGTATGAGGCCAGATAGCATCATGTGAGAGATATGTAATCCTTCTGTTGTCATCTTTCAATTGTCGCCGCACTTTCAAGTACAGAAGGTCTCCTGCGTCTAATCGCAGCATATTAGTATGGGAAGGTGCTGGAGGCTCATTAGTGTCGCATGGGTTCTGCGGTAACTCCGCTGTAGGAATCTGGTCTAACCTTTCACCAGGGCCTATGTATCTCTCCACCGTCTTGACAGCAGGACACATGGGAGACAACATCCCGGTCTCATGGGAATAGCTCTGAAGCATCACTCTTGATGTTTCCCATGGGCCAAGTGAATCACTACCAGCTGAAGATATCCAACAGCAGGCACAGACTCCAATGTAGGTAGGTAATTCAGCTTCTTGTGGAGTCGCTTCCACAGACCGGGTTGTCTGCATCTAATAGGTTGTCAGAGCAGCGCTATACAGTTTGAACTTTAAAGCAAATAACATTGGGTCAGTATCCCTGCAGCCTGCTATTGCAAAAAGAGAGGTGATCTCCATTGTTAGGGTCTGTTTCAATATTCTGTAGACACAGTTTGAGTGCATGTCGCATTCTCATTCCCCATGCAGTCGTCGCCGCCATCTTAGTAGTGTTATCCGCTATGTCTGGTCTCTGTATTGAGTTTGTAACAAATCTTGCACAGGTTGCATTCAATATATCTACTCCTCCAAGTTTCAAAGGATATATAGTCTCACAAAATGCAGTATTATACCACCTCAGTGTCAGAAATTTAGGGAAAATAGCTTAGGAAAACTGTCCTAGAGAAGAGCTTCATGGAGACACGTCCTGTCTTTTCAAAGGCTAACTCCGTGCCCCCCAGGCAGGTTAGGTTTTATTTCACAGGTAACTTTGTATTTACTTTAACTAGGTAGTTAGTAAATAGTTACTATTTACTAACTAGTCTACCTATTTAAAATAAATACAAACTTACCTGTGAAATAAAAATAAGACCTAAGATAGATACAATACTATTAGTAATATTGTAGCTAGCTTAGGTTTTATTTTACAGGTAAGTATTTAGTTTTAAATGTGTTTGCGATGCGGGAGGGCCTCAGTTTAGGGGTTAATAGGTAGTTTATGAGTGTTAGTGTACTTTATAACACTTTAGTTATGAGTTTTATGCTACAGATTTGTATCGTAAAACTCATAACTACTGACTATAGATGGCGGTACGGATCTTGTGGTTATAGGCAAACTCGTAATACAGGCACTATGGGAGACCCATTGAAAAAGGACTTTTTTAAAAGTGTGGTATTGACGTTGTGTGACGACCTAAAAGGTGTGCGGTACACCTATACCTACAAGACTCGTAATAGCATCGTTAGGCAAAAAGCAGCGTTATGGGCCATAGTACATTATCGGCTAGATTACAATTGAGGCAATTGAGGCACAAATGATTTTGCACTAGCGTAATTGTGTTTTGCTATCGCCCTTTACACTTCAATCCTTTCTGCGATCTCAGAGCTGTAGTTAACTGTTTTCTGAAACAAATAAGTTACACAAAACACTTAAAAAACACATTGCAAAGTACACTCATAATAACACTGTCTAAGAAAATTTATTTAAAAAAATATTGCACAAAAAAGTTATATGGGATCAAAGATAGGAGATCTCGAGTGTTAGAAAAAAAAGACAGGCAAATGGTTTTAACATTGAGACACATACATATTACATATCTAAAGATGTATTTGTATGTGGATAGATAGATATATAGATAGATATATTTATGTTTATATATGTGTACATATATATTAATGTATTTATATGTGTATATATGCATTTAAGGTCATATATACACCTATAAAAACATTAATATATGTGTACACATATATAAACATATATATAAGTGCATTATAGCCTTTTTTCATTAAGCAGATTAAAATATGATAAAATAAAATATTCATATTTAATAAAGATTTAAACTATGTATTTACTTTAAATATTTCACTTTTACTAATGCAAATATGCTATGTTGTTTGTGTGATGAGTTCTTTCAACAATCTTTTTTTTTTCCATTGACTTCTAAGGGGAATGTGAAAAGGCGTTTGACCATTCTCGGATGTTTTTTTTTTTATTTTTTCCCCATTGATCTCTATGGGGGAATATATGCAAAACTTAAAGGGACAGTCAACCATAGAATTGTTATTGTTATAAAAGATAGATAATCCCTTTATTACTCATTCCCCAGTTTTGCATAACCAACACAGTTATATTAATGTACTTTTTACCTTTGTGATAACCTTGTATCTAGGAACCTTCTTCCAGCCCCCTGATCACATGACTGTGACTGTTTATTATCTATTGTCTTAAATTTAGCATTCTATTGTGCTAGATCTTAAATAACTTTCTGTGCCTGAACACAGTGTTATCTATATAGCCCACGTGTACTTTCTGTCTCTTTGTGTTGAAAAGAGATTTAAAAAGCATGTGATAAGAGGCAGCGCTCAAAGGCTTAGAAATTAGCATATGAGCCTACCTATGTTTAGTTTAAACTAAGAATACCAAGAGAAAAAAACAAATTTGATGATAAAAGTAAATTGGAAAGTCAATTAAAATTAAAAGTGCTATCTGAATAATGAAAGTTTAATTTATACTTGACTGTCCCTTTAAACCTGAAAAGTGCAAAAAAGAAAATCCAAACAGAGTTTTTGCTTACGTAAAAAAAGAAAAAGAAAAAGAAAGCCCCTTTGTAATCTAGCCCTATTTCTTTAAATAATCTTGCATAGGTATTCAGATTTCCTAGATTTCCTAGTACAACTTTTTTTTCCCAGTTTTATTATCATTTCTTTCACGGCCACTCAAAAATTCAAGTATCAAGTTCAAATGTTCCTTCTAATGTTTGCACTGTACTTTATTAAAAACACAAAGAAAGAATGAACACTTTTCCTTTTCTGTGTCATGTAAATAAATGTAACCATTACATTTTTTTATGATTTGTATTTATCATCAGTTCTAATAAAGTAAAATCAGGCAAAGCAGGGAAGTTTAGTAAATATGATATATCCGTTATCCTGGAGCTATAGTGATACATCTTTATGTCTTTATTAACAGAATGTATCTACAAAATCTCCATAGATGTTAATGAATCATTTTGTTGGATGTGTTGATGCCCTTTTCAGTAGTAATAAGTTTTAATTAATAAAATCTTTTTTTTTTCTCTTTCAGACGAATTTAAGTTTTTTATGAAAAGGTTACCAATGAATTTTTTCCTTAACACATCCACAATTATGCATTTGTGGACTATGGATTCTAATTTCCAGAGACGTTACGAACAACTAGAAACCAACATTAAACAGCTTTATCTGAAGGCACAGAAGACAATACACAAGCTGTTTAGCCTTAGCAAGAGGTGCCATAAGCAACCGTTGATTAGCCTTCCAAGACAAAGGTAATGTTTAATTGTAACTGCTTTAGTGAGTAATGTTGTAAATGGTGTAAACTGGTAGTAACAACAAGTATCTCCATTAAAGGGATATGAAACCCAAAATAGTTCTTACATGATTCACATATAACATGCAATTATACATAACTTTCTAATATTCTTCTATTATTAATTTTTCTATATAGCAACAATTTTGCAAGAATGTTATCCATTTGCAAGAGCACAAAATGGCAGCACTATTTCCTGCCCTGTAGTGCTACAGATGCCTACCTATTATATTCAACATAGAGCAAAGCAACAAAGCAAATTTCATAATAGAAGTAAATTGGAACATTTTTTTAGAATGTTATGCTCTGTCTGAATCACAAGAGAACATTTTTGGGTTTCATATCCCTTTAAAGTCTTTTGAGATGTTTTATGTTACCACAAGTTTACTCTGTTTACAACAGTAATGTTAAATAGTTTTTTTTATATATATTGTCAATTGTAAGATAACATAAATATCCTTACATTAAACGCAATGTATTATGCTTTACTTTTCAAATGTTTTACTTTAAAGGACCAGTAAACACAGTAGATTTGCATAATCAACAAATGCAAGATAACAAGACAATACAATAGCATTTACTCTGAATTTCAAATGAGTTGTAGATTTTTTTCTAACAAATTTCAAAGTTATGTATATTTCCACTCCCCCTGTACCATGTGATAACAATCAGCCAATCACAAATGCATATACGTATAGTCTTTGAATTCTTGCAAATGCTCAGTAGGAGCTGGTGACTCAAAAAGTATAAATATAAAATAATGTGCACATTTTTTGTAATGGAAGTAAATTGGAAACTTGTTTAAAATTACATGCTGTATCTGAATCATGGAAATTTAATTTGACCTGAGTGTCCCTTTAAGCAATATTTTACAACACATGCTTGAATATAACTATCGCTTTTTACAAGTCCCAACAGAACAGTCCTGGCTATATGTGTGTTGTTAATGGGACATTAAACCTAAAATAAATTTATTTCATGATTTAGGTAGAACATACAATTTTTAACAACTTTCCAGTTTTGCTTTGTTCTCTTGGTATGCTTTGTTGAAGGAGCAGCAATGCACTACTGGTTTCTAACTGAACACATGGGTGAGCCAAAGACAATCAGTATATATATATATATATATATATATATATATATATATATATACATATATATGCAGCCAGGTTCATTGCTGCTACTAAACTTTCCTAGATAAACCTTTCAGCAAAGGATAACAAGAGAAGGAAGCAAATTAAATAATAGAAGTAAATTGGAAAGTTGTTTAAAATGGTATGCTCTGTCTAAATCATGAATGTTTAATTATGGCTTTACTGTCCCTTTAAGTTATAAATAGTCATATACATGTATATTTACTTTTTATACAATGTTGTGTTTTTTTAAAATATTTTAATACCATTATGTATATCAATAGATACTCAGTGTATCTTTACAGCTATAATGTATTCTAATCACTATAGTACTTTGTTTCTCAACCGCGGTCCTCACGTTCCCCCAACAGGCCAGGCTTTCATTATAGCTGAACCAGTGCAAAGGGGAAATAATCAGCTGATCAGTAACCATGGTTACTAACCTGCTCTCACCCATGAGCTCATTATTTCACCTGCACTGGTTCAGCTATAATGAAAACCTGGCCTGTTGGGGGTACTTGAGGACGTGTGTATGTGTGTATGTATATATGACGTATTACCAAAGCGCGTTCACGATCTCCCGTTTTTATGCGCATGCATTTCAAATCAACTTCGGAATTTGCTCATGCGTTTACTCTCTACCGCCGAAATTGTGCATGCGTTGATAAACTATGGTGTACTCGCGACCACAGCAGTTTGTTTACGCATGCACATACAAAAGACGCATGCGCATAAAGTCATAATGACGTTTTGAAAAAGGGGCTGGACGCCACGGGGTAAGACCGATCATTAGTTTATTGATGTGTCAATCAAAGTAATAAACGCGGACCAAAATGGCGGGCGGAGGGAGAGAGCAAGACGATTCGAACTAACTAAGTATATAAATCTATAAAATATAGAGTTTTAAAAAAAAAAAACGATGACTTAAACTTATGCTAATTTTGAGAGATACAGCAGTTCGGATGGTCTACTATGAGTGACTTTACATCCACTTTAAGAGCCAGAAATGAGTGCCATTACTGGAAATTACATACTCACATAGGGAGACACCCAACCGCACCGTACCTTGGTCAATTTCCTATCAGATAGTACCATATGAGGTGCCAATAAAATTGCCTGATAGGTTGAACAATGGTGTACCTGGAGAAATAACAGTAGACAAATCAAAGGTAAACAAATCAACATTAATGCCCATGAGAGGAATACCCCCCTTATAATGAGTAGGAATGTGAGCACAAATATAGCAGTTGTCCTCAGTGTGATTGGCTATAATTTGAAGTAGGACAACATGTCAGTTTAGTCTGTATTCACTTAAGGGACCGTTCTCTGAGGACAATTGGGCATTAGGTAAATTATCATTACGGGGAAAAGAATAATGGAGTAAAAAGGGTTGTGGCAAAGGTAGTTATATGAGAACATCAAGGAAGGAGGGGTGACTTTCGTTTCTCAGCTACACACTCCATAATTTTCAAACTACATTCAGTAGTGGGGGCTATGCAAATAGTCTGGATAACAAAACCCTTAGGACTTCTATTGTGAACTTTGAGTATAATTACTTGTTGGGGGCAGCTAGTAGTGGGAGGGAAAACTGCCACAGATACAAGGTTACCAGAACAGGAGTTTTTAGTAAAAGGGTTAGAAGAAACACACTGACCTGGAGACACATATTGGGAAATAGAGTAAGAGAGTATGGTCAAAAGTGTGACACAAAACAAAGGAGACATATTGAGGAATGTTACTCAAGATATAAACAGAGGAGTGAGATAATGAAAATAAGAGTAAGGAAGACAAATCTTTCAGTTTCACTCATTCAGATAATGGGATTTTACTATTTCTGGTTAGTCTGAGTTTCAAACTAGGAAGGGTCTGAATTAATCACTCGTCGTCAGGGGTCTTGGTTACCCCTTCTTCAGAGGCCTTGGTTGCCCCAGCTTCTTCTTTCCTTGGTCCGTTGCAGGCTGCTTCTTTGTCTGGGCTGTATATTTTATACCTGGAGTAGTGGATCCAAGAGTCAACCTCTGCAACTTTAATAGTTGTTGGAGTAGTCAGCAAAACCAGTAAGGACCTTTCCAGAGAGGCTGCAGTGGCTTCTTTTGATAGGTCTTGACTAAAATGAAGTCACCTGAATGGAAGGGATGTGCAGTCACGTCCAATAGCAAAGGCTGAGACAGAGAGACATGTCTGTGGAGAGAATGTAATTGCTTTTGTACTTGCAACAGATAGGCAGTTAGTTGTACATCACCCACCGCAAGGTCCGGCAGGTGTAAGGTGTTGGCACTATACAAAGGAGGTGGCCTACCAAATAGCAGTTCATATGGTGAGAGCTTGAGGGTCCCCCTATGGTTTGTGCGAGTCCCAAACAGTGCTAGGGGCAAAGCATCTACCCATTTAAGGCTTGCTTGAGAATTTTTTTTAGCAATTGTCTGTTTTAGGGTCTGGTTCTTTCTTTCCACTTGGCCTGAGCTTTCTGGATGCCAAGGGGTATGGAGATGCCAAGTAATGATGTCGTGAACCTAAAAATTTTGGTTCGCGAACGGCGGACTCAAACTTCCGCTACTGTTTGCGAACCGGGCGAACCGCCATTGACTTCAATAGGCAGGCAAACTTTAAAACCCACAGGGACTCTTTCTGGCCACAATAGTGATGGAAAAGTTGTTTTAAGGGGACTAACACCTGGACTGTGGCATGCCGGAGGGGGATCCATGGCAAAACTCCCACGGAAAATTACATAGTTGATGCACAGTCTGGTTTTAAGCCATAAAGGGCCTAAATCACCTAACATTCCTAAATTGTTTGGAATAACATGCTTTAAAACATCAGGTATGATGTTGTATCGATCAGGTAGTGTAAGGGTTATGCCCGCTTCACAGTGACAGACCAAACTCCCCATGTAACGCACCGCAAACAGTCCATTTGCACAAACACAAGATAGATAGATTTAATAGATAGATACATAGATTACATAGATCAATAGATGCAATATACATATGATAGATACGAATTACATGGATCAATAGATGCAATATACATTTGATAGATACGAATTACATAGATCAAAAGATGCAATATACATTTGATAGATACGAATTACATACATCAATAGATGCAATATACATTTGATAGATACGAATTACATAGATCAAAAGATGCAATATACATTTCATAAATACGAATTACATAGATCAAAAGATGCAATATACATTTGATAGATACGAATTACATAGATCGATAGATGCAATATACATTTCATAGATATGAATTACATAGATCAATAGATGCAATATACATTTGATAGATACGAATTACATAGATCAATAGATGCAATATATATTTGATAGATACGATTGATAGCTAGATAGATTCGATAGATAAATAGATAGATTTGATAGATAGATTTGATAGAAATATAATTTCCAAGACAGAGAATTACAATAAGACATGCGGGTTGAGACCCATGGTTAGGTTCCCAGAGGCAGTTGCGCCGCCAGGGGACGTGTATATGGCATGGATTTTCAGAACCGGGAGATGGAAAAAGATGCTTGGTCGGTCCCCCTGCTTCAAATTTGGGGCACTGCGCGTGCAATCTATTGTGCCACCAGATATGAGTGGTGTGTTAAGTAGTACTATTCTTAGCAGTTTAATACCTGTTACTCCCCCTATCGGGGGAGGTGTATATGGCATGGATTTTAGGAACCAGGAGATGGAAAAAGATGCTTGGTCAGTCCTCCTACTTCAAATTTGGCCTAAACACAAGTGGCTGTCACAAAACAGTCCGGCCACGAGATGGATAGATTTGATAGATAGATACATAGATAACATAGATCAATAGATGCAATATACATATGATAGATACGAATTACATAGATCAATAGATGCAATATACATTTGATAGATACAAATTACATAGATCGAAAGATGCAATATACATTTGATAGATATGAATTACATAGACCAATAGATGCAATATACATTTGATAGATACGAATTACATAGATCAATAGATGCAATATATATTTGATAGATACGATTGATAGTTAGATAGATTCGATAGATAAATAGATAGATTTGATAGATAGATTTGATAGATATATAATTTCCCTGACAGAGAATTACAATAAGACATGCGGGC